>NC_081553.1:66522950-66747950 GCF_963082655.1 Stomoxys calcitrans | reverse complement strand
TGGATCGTATGGAGAAAATGAAAATCAGTGCATATTTACAGCTCCATATCTTCATTGTAAATCACTATTGAGCACATGTTAATATATGCAAATTTTTTCCAATGAATGGAACCGATTCAAGTTTTAGCTAATAATAAGCCGTCTCCTTTTTAGAACAAAGTCCAAACGACGTCCTGCAATGCGACGTCTCCTTGAGGAGAAGTATTTACATGAAATAGTATCTCACAAATTTTGTCAGCATTAGTTGGGTATAACCACCACTGAAAATGTTTTCTGGTATTCTCGCCAGGATTTGAAGCCATACGTTCAGCGTCATAGGCGGATATGCTAACCTCTGCGCTACGGTGACCTCCCCCACCGTGGTTGTAAAATGAAAATTTACCCATGAACATTCCATAGAGGAACAGAGGCAAACTTCTCACACATCAATAAACGCATCCGATTCAAGTTTTAGTTTAATGATAAAGGGCCTCCTATTTGGAGCAAAGTCAGAACGGCGTGTTGCAAGCTATATCTCTTTGATGAGAAGTTTAATATGGCATAGTACCTTACAAATGTTGCCAGCATTAGGAGGGGACAATCACTGCTAAAAATTTTCATACCCACCAGAATAGGATAGGGGTATACTAATCTAATCAATCCCTTTGTAACACCTCGAAATATTGATTTAGAACCACATAAAGTATATATATTCTTGATCGTCTCGAAATTCTAAATCAAACTAGCCATGCACGTCCGTCCGCCCGTTTGTCCACCCGTCCGTGCGTCCGTCTGTCGAAATCACGATAGCGGTCGAACGCGTATAGCTAGCAGCTTGAAATTTTGCACAGATACTTTATATTGATGTAGGTCATTGGGGATTGCAAATAACCGATCTCTCGATTTGACTTCTTGAGCCCATGGAAGCCACAATTTTGGTCCGATTTGGCTGAAGTTTTGCACATGGTGTTCTGTTATGACTTTCAACAACTGTGCCAAGTACGGTGTAAATCGGTCATGAACCTGATATAGATGCTATATAAACCGATCTCCCGATTTGACTTCTTGAGCCCATGGAAGCCGCATTTTTTCTCCGATTTGGCTGAAATTTTGCAAATAGTGTTCTGTAAAGACTTCTAACTACTGTGCCAAGTACGGTGTAAATCGGTCAAGAACCTGATATAGCTCCCATATAAACCGAACTCCTGATTTGACTTCTTGAGCCAATGAAAGATACAATTTTTGTCCGACTTAACTAAAATTTTGCATATAGTGTTCTGTTATGACTCTCAACAACTGTGCCAAATACGGTTCAAATCGGTCAAGAACATGATATAGCTCCCATATTAACCGAACTCCCGATATGACTTCTTGAGCCCTTACACGCCGCTATTTTTATCCGATTTGGCTAAAATTTTGCATATAATGTTCCGTTATGACTCTCAACAACTGTGGCAAGTACGGTCCAATTCGGTTTATAAGTAGATATAGCTCCCATTTGTTAGCAGAATCCATGGTGGTGGGTTAACAAGATTCAGCACGGCCGAACTTAGCACGCTTTTACTTGTTTTCCGCTGTTCTCGCCAGGATTCTAACCGAGGCGATCAGCGTCATTGACAAACATGGTAACATCAGCCCTACTGCGGCCTCCCCCACCGTGGATGTAGTTGTACTTAATTCGTCAATCCGTTTGTAGCACTTATAAATATTGATGTATGACCCTTTATGTATGTATCATGACAGTCAAGAACACAAGTGTCATCATTATCTTGAAATTCTATGTTATTCTGGGTGTCTCCGTCCGTACATACTTCCATTCGCAGCAATACCAACGTCCATGCTTAGTATTACAAAACTTGGTTATGATCCCCCGATCTGTCGAGCTCTTCGAAAGGATAAATGTTAAACTTCTTTGTATGATGTCCAACCTTAAGGGCAGAATATCTAATTCAAGCCGTATAGCGTATCTCGCCAACCATCTACAACAAAAAACTTCACTTTCTTGAAACACAGCATACAAGTACAAACAAATTTATTTGAAGGCAAACATAATATTTTTTAACATTTAAAATAATTATCTCAAACATACATTTATATTGCAACAACCCATCAACCAACAAAAACCACAGGATTACGTCGACGATTATTCCTACGCTGAAGGTTTAACAAACGCTGATTTTGTCTAATCAATCTTTTGAGATTTCGCACTAGAGGACCCTTAATCTTGCGTTTCGCTCCTCTGATTCGCAAATTGGTGATTTTAATAGTTCTTCTGGTGCTGCCATTTCCATTATTATTATTATTATTACCATTTCCTTGTGCTTCGGCATATTCCACAAGTGTCAGCATAAGCATAACTCCAAAGATGAGGGCAATCAAAACTCTTTTCAAATCCATTTTGAGCGAAGTACACTCTGTAGAAGTTGTTCAAGCAAATTTTCTATTCTGGCTCAAAATTTTGTCTTTGCACATGGTTTTAAGAATAGGCCGCAGACTATGAAATAAATTTAATTGCGCGTGTTTTTTGCACTATGAAGTTTTATACACTCAAATGTGTTCGGAGACCCCCTTATGAAGTTTTGCAAACAAGCGATGGCACACAAGCACGTTGTTCAAACGAAATTAAATAAATATGAGGAATACAATGTAGAACGAAAGTGAAAGCTTTAGCACTATACACTAATATAAAGTAAATTTATAATATTTATTTCATTATACCCTACACCACCACTGTGGTACAGGGTACTATAACATAGTAAACCCAGAAGGAAGAGAGATAGACCCATTGATAAGTATACCGATCGACTCAGAATCACTTTCTGATACGATTTAGCTATGTCCGTCTGTCTGTCTGTCCGTCCGTCTGTCTGTCCATCTGTCCATGTTAATTTGAGTACAAAGAAAAGGTCGTAATTTTCGTCCGATCGTCTTAAAATTTACAGGCATGTTTTTTCACCTAGAGACGAAGTCTATTGAAATTGGAAAAAATCGGCCCAGATTTGGATATAGCTCTCATATACATGTTCGTCCGATTTAGTGTAATATTGCAATAATGTGATCATTTGTTAACCGATTCTCTCGAAATTTGGCACAAAAGATTTTCTCTTGACTCTCGACATTACTGGCGAATTTCATAGAAATCGGTTCAGATTTAGATATAGGTGCCATATAAGTATATCGCCCGATTTTCATTTCTAGAGCCACTGCAAGCGCATCTTTTGACCAATCTTGCATGCACAACGCTTTTCTCGACGACTCCTACAATATCTATAGAGTTTGGTCGAAATCGGTTCAGACTTAGATATAGCTCTCATATATATTTTCGTCCGATTTTGAGAAATATTGCAAGAAAGTGCTCATTTCTTAATCGATTCCGTCGAAATTTCGCAGTAAGGATTTTCCTATGACTCTCAGTATTAGTGGTGAGTTTCATAGAAATCGGCTCAGATTTAGATATAGCTGTCATATATGTATATCGCCGGATTTTCACCCCAAGGGCCACCGCAAGTGCATTGTTTGACCAATATTGCCAAAATTTTGCTAAACGCTTTCCTCGACGACTACCACATTATCAGAGAAATTTGCTTGAAATCGTTTCAGAATTAGATATTGCTCCTATATATATGTTCGTCAGTTTTGGGGTAATTTGCCATAAGGTTGTCATTTGTCAACTGAAGTTTTTACAGTTTGAACATATTTGCTCGCCGAGGTCCATCAAAATTTGTTCAGAATTGCATATAGGTCCCACATTGTACTTATATGGTAGGTGTAGGGTATTATGCAGTCGGAACCGCCCTACTCTTGCCCTTCCTTACTGGTTTTCAATTCAAATGTTGTCATTTGAATTGTTTGAACATTTTTGGTTGAAATGTGATACGGTTTGATTAATTACCCGTCTGAAAACATCTGCCGAGGTCCATTAAAATGTGGGTCAGAATAAGATATAGCTCACACTTTGTACTTATAGGGTAGGTGTAGGGTATCGTACTTTTTTATTTTATTTTATTTTATTTTATTTTATTTTATTTTACTTTATTTTTTTTTATTTTTTTTTATTTTATTTTATTTTATTTTATTTTATTTTATTTTATTTTATTTTATTTTATTTTATTTTATTTTATTTTATTTTATTTTATTTTATTTTATTTTATTTTATTTTATTTTATTTTATTTTATTTTATTTTATTTTATTTTATTTTATTTTATTTTATTTTATTTTATTTTATTTTATTTTATTTTATTTTATTTTATTTTATTTTATTTTATTTTATTTTATTTTATTTTATTTTATTTTATTTTATTTTATTTTATTTTATTTTATTTTATTTTGTTTTATTTTATTTTATTTTATTTTATTTTATTTTATTTTATTTTATTTTATTTTATTTTATTTTATTTTATTTTATTTTATTTTATTTTATATTATTTTATTTCATTCCACTGTGCACCTAAACAACATTATCTATGCCATTTGCCAACTTTTTTGTTTTATTTATTTTTTTTTATAAAAACCTCAACTTGAGTAACAACAATTGTGGTTTTCGCCAAAATATAGGAAGAGCCAAGAAAAAGCGCAAAGCCAAGCTGAGTAGCTAGCAATTAAAACTCAACGCTAAAATTACTTTGGTTGCTGCAATTCTTGGTTAGCTTGCAACACCTTCTCTTATGTCCACAAAAGCAAATTTGAGAACACTTGTTTGCGGTTGAGTTAATTGCACTTTTACATGCTCTCCTTCATGTTAAAGGCAAACGTGAGTGAACGCTTTGCAGCAGTTTTTTTTTAGTTTTAGGTGCGTTTATGCAAGTATATACCCAGTGAACCAAATTTCCGAAGTCGTACATTTCTGAACTCTTCCGACTAGATCTTTCCGAAATCGTTGCGAAGCACAGAGGTTTGCATGCTCGCCTATGACTGCATGGGTTCGAATCCTGGCGAGAACATCAGAAAAAACTTTCGGTGGTGGTTATTTCATGCTGGCGTTCAAGAGCAAATTTGCAATTGACTTCTTTAGCGGAAAACACATTCGAATACTGTATGCATTTTTTCTGAATTCCGTTACAACTTGATAAGAAAAGTCGGAAAGTACATCCAAATTCTACAAATTTTTATTCCAGTATTTGGTCAGAAATCGATAGGACAAGTTCGAAAAACACATTAGTATTCAATAAGACTCAACATCAGAATTTAATCAGAAATCTTAAGGACAACTCCAAACTTCCTTCTGAATTCCCCATAATTTCGAAATCTATCAGAATTCTGTGCAAAGTGTCGGGAAAATCAACAAATTTCTCTCTATCATTTCGTTCCGAAGTTGTGTCAACCACTCCATATATTTTTCACATTAAGAACTCTGAAAGACTTCGAATCCGAATTTGGATGAATTTACCGAATTTTCGTACAGACTTCTGACCGAATTCTTCACTGGGTTCACTGGTTAGCGCCAAAATTTATCTATCTATAGAACTAAAATTTTTTTTGTTAAGTTTCATATGAAAGGGAAACAGAAGAGAAGCAGAAGAAGGAATGAAATGCGGTGGACGAGATTTATTTCAAAATTTGATACCTGAGGACTTTGTTTCATCTTTATCTGCAATATATCTGTGAGACATATAATGTCCAAAATGTCAGTGAAATCGGACAATAAATGTGCCTTTTATGAGCCCGAAACCTTAAATCGAGAGATCGGTCCATATGGCAGCTATATTCGAATCTGAACCGATCTGGGCCAAACTGAAGAAAGATGTCGAAGGCCCTAACACAACTCACTGTCCTAAATTTCAGTAAAATCGGATAATGAATTTGGCTTTTATGGGCTTAAGACCCTAAATCGGCTGATCGGTCTATGTGGGGGCTGTATCAACGACGGACGGACATGGATAGATCGTCTTAGATTTTTACGCTGATCAAAAATATATACACTTTATAGGATCGGAAATGGATATTTCGATGTGTTGCAAACGGAAAGGAATATACCCCCATCCTTGGGTGTTGGGTATAACAAGAAATGCTTTTTTTATACCCACCACCGAAGGATGGGGGTATATTCATTTTGTCGTTCTGTTTGTAACACATCGAAATATCCATTAGCGACTCTATAAAGTTTATATATTCTTGATCGTCGTAAATATGTAAGAAGTCCGTCCGTCTATCTGTTGAAACCACGCTACAGTCCTGAGCTGACTTTGCACAGATTCTTTTTTTGTCTATAGGTGGGTAAGTTCGAAGATGGGCTATATCGGTCTATATCTTGATGTAGCCCCCATATAAACCGATCTGCCACTTTTAGGTCTTGGGCCCTTTGGGACAGTGAATTGTTTTTAGCCTCTTGACATCCCTGTTCAATAAATCCTAGATCGGTTCAAATTTAGATATAGCTGCCATATTGACCGATCCCTTGATTTATGGTCTTGGGCCCATAAAAGGCGAATTTTTATCGAATTCGCTGAAATTTGGGACAGTGAGTTATTTTTGGCTCCTCGACATCCTTGTTTGATTTGGCCTTGATTGATCCAGAGTTGAATATATTGGTTGCCCAAAAAGTAATTGCGGATTTTTCATATAGTCGGCATTGGCAAATTTTTTCACAGCTTGTGACTCTGTAATTGCATTCTTTCTTCTGTCAGTTATCAGCTGTTACTTTTAGCTTGCTTTAGAAAAAAAGTGTAAAAAAAGTATATTTGATTAAAGTTCATTCTGTTTTATTAAAAATGCATTTACTTTCTTTTAAAAAATCCGCAATTACTTTTTGGGCAACCCATAGCTGCCATACAGAGCGATCTCTATTTTTAAGCTATTGAACCCATAAAAGGCGCATGTATGGTCCAATTTAGCTGAAAGTTGGAACAGTAAGTAATGTAAAGCTCCACGACATCCTTTGTTTAATTTGGCCTAGATAGGTTTAGATATGAATTTAGCTGGCATATAAACTGATCTCTTGACTTAAATTCTTGGGCCATAATAGGCGCATTAATTGTCTGTTTTCTGAGAAATTTGGTATTTGTTAGACCCCTCGACTTCCCTGTTCAATACGGCCCGGATCGGTCCATATTTGGATCTCCTCCGATCTATTAATTTAAGTTCTTGGAACAATAAGAGCACGTTTATTACTCGATTTCGCTGAAATTTGACACAGTGGGCCATGTTAGGCTCCTCGACGTTCGCGTTCAATTTGGTTAAGATCAGACCTTCAACATACGTGTCAAATATGGTCTAGATAGGTCTGTAACCTAATACAGCTCCCCTAAAACGATCTCCCTATATTAATTTTTGAGCCCCTAAAGTGCGAAATCCTTATTCTATTTGGCTGAAATTTTACACAATAACTTCTACTGTGGTCTCCAACATTCATTCCATTATTATTTGCTGCTCAACCAAATATGCATTTAATTTTCATTTCAAATATCCCATACTATTGCACCAGAAGATGTGTTGTGAGCTGCTCTAAAATGTCATCATTCAACATTACTTATTAATGGTACTTAAATGACATACAAAGCACTTAATGATTTAAGAGTTTCTCTTCCACCCATATGTCGGCTCACAAATTCCAATTCATTGTCATCAAACATTGTCATTAAAATCAAAGGATTTCAAATGTAATACTACTTAGGGTGATAATTACATAGACATTTCCAAGAAGTAAATTTATTGCAAACTCATAAATACTTGAACAAGCTTTAATATCATAAACGAGAAAGCATTAAAGCACTTTTAAGAGCCATAAGCAAAGTTATCTTTGGAACCCACTACCATGGATTCTACTTAAAATTTACACAAATAAAGTTAGCTTGGAATGTTGGAAGTCATAAAAAATTATGACCTTCTTAAAATCGGACAAATATATAAAGGAAAGGTTTATCTAAATCAAAACCGATTCTGCAGAAAACCCTCAGATATTGTGGTAGTCGTTAATGAAATCGTCGTTTAAATTTATGGAAAGATATGGTGATAAGTGCACTTATAAAGGCTCTAGAAGTGAAAATCGTTCGATATGTATGTATGGGAGCATTATCTAAATCGAACCGATTTCCCTGAAATGAACCTGTAATCTCAAAGGTCATAAGAGAAAGTATCGGTTAACAAATAACCAAAATATTGCAGTATAACTCAATATCTGAGGTAAATTTTTATGAGAGCTTAAGGGTGATTTTTAAGAGCTATAGGAAAGTTTTTCAAAAATATAAAAAGCCATTTAAATCAGAAAAATTCACGAAATCTTTATGTGAATCCATAGTACGGTCCATATTATTTTATGTTTGAAGATTATTTCATGCAAATGTTGATTGTGACTGCGCCTCAAATGGTAGTCTGATGGTGCAAGGTCTGGGCTATATGGTGGATGCATCAAAAGTTCCCAGCCAAGTTCACTCAGTTGTTGGCGAAGTGGTTTAAGCTGGTTCACCAGCCTTTGAAGTGGTTTGAGCTGGTTCACCATGCTTGGACCATGATCGTTTTCGACTAACGTTGTTGTAAACAATTCATTTTTCATCTCCAGTTATGATTCGTTTTAAAAACGGATCGAATTCATTGCGTTTAAGGTGCATATCACAAGCGTTGATTCGGTTTGTTAAATGAATTTCTTTCAATACATGTGGTACCCATATTGAAATTGACGCCAAACAAACAAATGTAAACAAAATTTCGCGCACTTTTTTTCTAAAGCAAGCTGAAAGTAACAGCTGATAACTGACAGAAGAAAGAACGCAATTACAGAGTCACAAGCCGTTGAAAAAATTTTTCAACGCCGACTATATTACTACTATATTACCGACAATTACTTTTTGGGCAACCAATATAAAAGGTTATAGGTTTTAGACCGATTCGGACTGTACTTGGCACAGTTATTTAAAGTCTAAACAGATTACTACGTGAAAAATTATAGCCAAATCGGACAAAAATTGTGGCTTTCAGAGGCTTAAGAAATCAAACCTGGGTATCGGTTTATATGGGAGCTATATCAGGTTATAGACCGATTTAAACCGTACTTGGCACATTTATTGGAAGTTATCACAGAGTACCCCATGCAAAGAATACTTCAAAAAATTGAGTCATCCAGGGGCTTAAGAGGTCATATCGGAAAATCTTTTTATATGGGAGCTATATCTGAATCTGAACCAATATGGCCCATTTACAATCCCCAACGACCTACATCAATATTAGGTATATGTGACAGACGAACATGGCTAGATCGACTCAGAACGTCGAGATGATCAAGCATATATAGACCTTATAGGGTCTTTGAAGAATATATTTGTGCAGGTAACTTGGACGCCGCTGTAGCGCAGAGGTTAGCATGTCTGCCTATCACGCTGAACGCCTAAATTCGAATCCTGGCGAACCCAGGCCCTATGGGGTCTTTGAAGAATATATTTGTGCAGGTAACTTGGACGCCACCGTAGCGCAGAGGTTACCATGTCCGCCTATGACGATGAACGCCTGGGTTCGAATCCTGTCGAGACCATTAGAAAAAATGTTCAGTGGTGGTTTTCCCCTCCTAATGCTGGCAACATCTTTGAGGAACTATGCCATGTAAAACTTCTCTCCAAAGAGGTGTCACACGGCGACACGCCGTTCGGACTCGGCTATAAAAAGGAGGCACCTTATCATTGGGCTTAAACTCGAATCGGACTGCACTCATTGATATGTGAGAAGTTTGGAATGTTCATGTTTGTGGAATGTTCATGGGCAAAATTTGCAATTGTGCACTATCCAGCCAAGAAGCGCCTGGGCCACCTAATGCCTTTAAATTTTGCACACAATCTCGCGAACACTTATTTCTAATTTCAAGGAGATATCTCTACCCGTTCTTACATGGCATATCTTTATACCCTACACCATCACTGCGGCACAGGGTATTATAAGTTTCTGCATTTGTTTGCAATGCTAATAAGGAGAAGATAAGTATACCGATCGACTCAGAATCACTTTCCCATTCGATTTAGCCATGTCCGTCTGTCAAAGTGCAGGTCGTATTTGCTATTCAGTCATTACGAAATTTTGCACGTATCACTTTTTTGGCCCAAGGACGAAAGCTATTGATTTTGGCAATAATCGGTCCGGATTTATATATAGCTCCCACATATGCGCATCGCCCGATTTGCACTTAAATGGCCGAAGTAGCTACTATTTTCATCCCGCCTACACAAAATTTGGCACATACTATTTTGTTACTGATTGTATTATATTTACAAAATTTCATCAAAATCGGTTCAGATTTAGATATAGCTTCTATATATATGTATCGCCAAATTTGCACCTAAATGGCCGTAGTAGCTACAACTATCAACCGCTCTGCACAAAATTTGACATGGATTGTTTTGTTCCTGATCTTGACATATCTGCAAAATTCCATCAAAATCGGTTCAGATTTAGATCTAGCTTCCATATACATATATGTCGCCCGATTTTTACTTAAATGGCCGTAGTAGCTACAATTTTCAACCTATCTGCACAACACTAGGTACGAATTGTTTTGTAACCAATCTTTACATATCCGCAAGATTTCATCAAATTCGGTTCAGATTTGGATATAGCTCCCATATATAAGTATCACTCGATTTGCACTGAAGTGGCCTGAAGTGGGAGCTATATCAGATTTAGATATAGCTCCCATATATAAGTATCACTCGATTTCCACTGAAGTGGCCGTAGTAGCTATAACCTTTAACCGATCTGCACAAAATTTGTTGTTACTGATCATAATGTATGTTTTTTTTTTGATTTTCTCCCACTGTAAGACTGATGGACGGACGGACGTGGCCACGTCGACTCAGAATATCAAGACCACTAAGATTATATATTCTTTATGAGGTTCCAGATCAATATTTCGAGGTGTTACAAACGGAATGTCTTGATTTGTATGTCCAAAGAACAAAGAGTCTGAGGACCGGCCACCCACTAAATACCCATTAATACGACATATGGGTCGATCGGGACTATATGGAACTGAAAAGAAAGGTCTACGATAGTAGAGTACAAATCTGATCTCTAGAACTCACCCCAATTTTCAAAAACCCTAGATCTCGGAGATGGCTGCACCGATTTAAGCAAAGTTTTGGTAGCTCAAAAACATACGGTAATTCAAAAACACAAAATTGGTATACAACTTTGGGGTTAAATAATCTGGGCCCTCCAACAGGACGTATTACCCAATTGAGATAATATGGGTATCAAATGAAAGGTATTCAATAGTATAGTGCGAACTATGGGTATAAGTTAAAGGTATTTGGAAGTAAAGCACAACTCTCATACAAAATATTTCGTCGGCCCCCAAGGGTTTCTTGGGGGCCGACCCATCCAAAACAACCCCAAAACGGTAATATATGTCCATCGACACAAAATAGATATGAAATTATCTGTCTTATGGAGAAGACTACGTGATAAAATTTGACAGTAGAGTGTATATTTGCGATTAATATTAGGCACCAAGCACTGTAACAGGAAATAGTCTTTGACATGTGTCTGAAATGGTCTTTGAAGAACTAATTCCCAAACGTACATGTTGGCAGACTAGAGTAGAGTAAGAATTTGATATCCAAATGTAGGAAAATGTATTGGCGACTGCCCAATCCAAGAAAACCATATAGATGATAAGGACAAAAAAAACATCATCCTATAGCGGTGTTATAAAAATAAAAAAAGAATTAATCGCGCAAGGGGATCGAGTATCAGGCATTAACGGGATAAGAGAATTATATAACCCACATTCGGTGTAAGATCTATACTCTCATTTATGCCAATATTGGAGTAATCAAGCGACCTATATAAAACGCAGAAGGTGATTTTAAGACATCTCACAACTTGTTGTTCTGGCTATAGTAGGATATGACTGCATCAGCCTAAAATGCATCGGCACTATGAAATATACATTACCAATGGACTCAAAGACACGTGCTATTAATTGGCATACAAAGCACAATGCTTCAAAGTTACTTAAAGAATTTTAAACCATCTCCCTCGTTGCATTATACACTTTTGCATATCTAAAATTAAATCATTATCTGTTGCTTTATTTCTTTGCGTTTGCAAAATATGCTGATCTGACAGACGGAGCTTAACGAGCCAATGCCATTTACAAGGAAAATCTTTTCCATTAAGAAAAGTAGCTGTGATTACATTTACATTAACTCGTTTGCATTCAAGAAGCAAAATATATGCAAATAAATTCCAATAAGGAGTTGAATGAGGGACTAACTGACTGACTGATTGGGTTAGTGAATGAATTACTGGTAAAGTAAGTGCTTGAAGGCATGGCGACTGAGTCAAAATGCTTTGTTTTCTCTAAGGACTTACCTGTACTGGTGAAGCTGCCATCCATTGCTGAAACAAATCCGAAGTAACCGATGGCCTTTTGGGCGGGGGAGGTGGTTTGCGTCCCTCAATAAATTCATGCAGACGCACCAAAGCCTCGGCAGGGGCCCTTTCCATTAGCCATTTCTCAAAGGCCTCAGGTTTCTCCTCGAACAGACGTGCTACCTCGTCGACATCCTGCGACGTGACTTCACGTTGCATGGCTTTAGTCAAAGGATTAGCAGGTGTTGTGTGGGTTGAAGGATTTAGGCTACTGCTGCTGATGCTGAGGCTGCTGACACTGCAGCTGTTGTTAATTATGCCGCTGCTGCTGCCACCACCCGTTATTGAGGCGGTGGTGACAATTGTTTCTGGTGAAATGGAATCCTTGTCCAGTCCTATGACTTGATTAGCTGATACAGAGCCAGGAGAAGCAGGCGTCGTTTGAGTTGACATTGCACTCGATACTGGTGATTGAATTGTGGGTGATTGTAGACTTTTGAGGCCGGCATTGGACATGATGGGCGAAACAGGAGAGGCAATGGCAGGCGAGGTGTTTATGGATGCTTTATCCTCTTCCTGTTGCAGCTGCTGCAGCTTTCTTTCCGTTTCCTTATCGTCTTCTTTTGTTATGGTAGGTATTTGATGTGGGGTTCTCAAGGTGGGTTGTGCTAATGTGGCAGCTGTTACCGTTGCCGGCCGCTTAGCCGAACCATTCGATAATGCTTTGGTTTGTTTGGAATTGGAGGTGGTGGTGGCGGTGGCGGCGGTAACGGAGGTGGAATTTGCGCCACCATTCACTGCTGAGTGACATGTTTCATTGGAGGCCTTTATTGATTTTGCACTAGTCAGTGCGTTGCTTTGTTGCGGCGTTGACACATCTGTCATGTTGTGTTCCAGCGGGCTGAGGAGTGATTAGAGAAGTAGGGGCTGGATAGCAGATTTATTCCTGGAATCAACTCGTCTTATATCATGTTGTCAACGTTGCTGTGGATCTCCCAGCTAGAGCCTCAATAGCAAGGCCATCAATCACGGGGCAAGTCAAAGCAGCGCAAACAATGGGCCAAAGTTGACTGTCAATTTCGTCAATTCGTTACAACCCTTTTTGTTACCCTCCACTCCCTTTCACTTTGTGGATTTTCTAGGTGCTCTGATTTCAACTATCGATTGAAATCAACAGTTTCAATATTTGCTTGTTATCTAATCATGTTAATTAAAGCCCCCTAGCCTTCGCCATATTGAATAACGTGGCTTTTTTTTTGGCAAAATCCTCTTTGGTTTGCCAAAGCTAATCCGTATCGTTTCGAGGAAACTTTTCCCTATTGTTGGCCCGAGTGAGTGAGTATGGGATATCAGTTGCCTGATTGTCGTCTTTGTGGTGGTATCCTCTGCTTTTGGCATTTACATCATCATCGTCATCCTTCTCTGCTCTCGTATGCAAAGAGTGGTGATTATGGGTTTCTCGAAATTGGTCTTTGCTTTTTCGTCCATTTCATTGCCCGAAAGCCCAATTTTGTTGCTGATTTCCTTGTTGTCTCTTTTCTTTTTTGACTGAATGTCATCAAAAACTTTTCGGAGGGGCTGCGTCAATTGCCGCAATGTTCGAAAGTCTGCAAAAAAATATGAAAACAAAATTTGAGATTTTCACATCAATTCAAAAATCAATTTCAGCGAAATATTATTATAAACGATATTCTGAGAAGTTTTTTTTGAATCTTTAAGATGATAATAAGTTCAGAAAAGAGCTTCTTTTCTAATGGTCGCCCACTTGTTGCTTTGCAACGTTCATTCCACGCTTGCTTTCAAATTGCCCCTCACAGACTAATTTCTGTCCGTGATTACATTCTGCCGTGGGTTAACCCATTTTCATTACGCAGACGATGTTATAATACTTCTAAGGTGTAAGGATCCGAACGAGCTATGCAGAAGGGCCGAAAGGGTCTTGTATACAGGGTGGCTGATGAATATTGCTACAATGATGAATATTGCTACATTTTTTTTTCGGTGTATGGAACACATTTTTCTTTTATTCATGTTAAATTAAATTATTAAATTAATTATTAAATTATTATTAATTAAATTAATTAATTAATTAATTAAATTAATTATTAAATTATTATTATTAAATAGAAAAAAAGTTATTACATTTTTTTTTGGTAGCGGCTTTCATCAGCCACCCTGTATGGCATATGACTGGGCCATACTACGAATACTTCCTATTAGTGTAGGTCGGTTGGGATCGAAAATGAGCCAAGTCGGTCCATGCTTTGATATACTAATACCAAATTTCCCATGAGCATTCCACCGTAGCGCAGAGGTTAGCATGTTCGCCTATGACGCTCAACGCCTGGGTTCGAATCCTAGCGAGAATATCAGAAAAAATATTCAGCGGTGATTTTCTCTTCCTAATGCAGGCAACATTTGTGAGGTACTTTGTCATGTTAATCTTCTCTCCAAAGAGGTGTCGCACTGTGGCAGGCCGTTCGGACTCGGCTTTAAAAATGAGGCCGCTTATCATTGAGCTTAAAACTTGAATCAGACTGCACTCATTGATAGTTGAGAAGTTTGCCCCTGTTCCTAAGTGGAATGTTCATGGGCAAAATTTGCATTGCCTTTGCATTCCATTAACGAATAGGGGATACTTCTTATCCAATTCGACTGATGTGACGTGATGTTTGTCTTGACTTTCAAAAACTGTGTCAAGTTTCTTTTAAATCGATTCATTGCCTGATATAGCTGTCATATGAACCGATTTTCAGATTAGGCTGCTTGAGCCACTAGAGGCCGCAATTTATATTCTGTTTGGCGGAATTTTTGCAGGGCCGTTTTGATTTGATTTCTAATAACTATTCATGAACCATTACATGATATAGCTGCCATATAAACCGATCTCTCGATTTGACTTCTTGACTCTATAGAGTGTAAGTTATTATCCTATTCGGCTAAAATTTCGCCTCCAGAGTTTTTTTTTTCCAAATTCCAAAATACGCGGAAAGTATGGTCTAAATCAGTCCACAACGAAATATGGTTCACCCTATTTGACTTCTTGAGCTCATAGAGGAACAATGATTATCCCATTTGGCTGCAATTTTTAACGTGATTTTTATTTTTTTAATATAACTTCTAACAGCTATGTCGGTTCTTATCTTTATAGAGCTCCCACATGTAATCCATGGTTAAGGGTACATTAGATTCGGCCCGGTCGAACTTAATGTGCTTTTACTTTTTAACATTTTGTCTATGCTCTTACTCGCGTTTTTTGTGATGCAATTTAATGTCTTGCATATTAACAATCAGATATTATAATAAAAGATACGGTCCTTCCTAAGAAGCCAAAAAGGGCGGTAAAAAGCTTAAAGATGAAAAAAACTTGATATAAATCAGAAAATTTCACCTTTCCAATTACTTTTTGTGGGACGATCCCTTTCACCGTTTCAATTCCGTTTAATATGGGACACTCCACAAAATTAAAAAAAAAAAAATATTATACCCACCAAGATAGGATAGGGGTATACTAATCTAGTCATTCCATTTGTAACACTTCGGAACATTGATCTGGGACCCCATAAAATATATATATTCTGGATCGTCTCAACGTTCTGATTCGATCTAGCCATATCCGTCCGTCTGGCGAAATCACGGTGGCTCGAACGCGTAAAGTTAGCCTCTTGAAATTTTACACAAATACTTAATATTGATAAAGGTCGTTGGGGATTGCAAATAGGCCATATCGGTTCAGATTTAGATATAGCTCCCATATAAAACGATCTCCCGATTTGACTTCTTGGGCCCCTGGAAGCCGCAATTTTTGACCGATTTGGGAAAAATTTTGAACATAGTGTTCTGTTATGACTTCCAATAACTGTGTTAAATATCGTCCAAATTGGCCTATAAACTAATATAGCTCCCATATAAACCGATCTCCCGATTTGACTTCTTGAGCCCTTGGAAGCCGCAACTTTTGTCAGATTTCCCTGAAATTTTGCGCGTAGTATTCTGCTAAGACTTTCAACATCTGTATCAAATGCGGTCCAAATCGGTATATAACCTGATAGAGCTCCCATATAAACCGATCTCCCGATTTGACTTCTTGAGCCCCTGGAAGCCTCAATTTTCATCCAATTTGGCTGAAAGTTTGCGTATAGCGTTCTCTTATGACTTCCAACAACTGTTTCATGTACCATCCAAATCGGTCTATAACCTGATATAGCTCCCTTATAAATCGATCTAACGATTTGACTTCTTCAGGCCCTGGAGGCAATTTTTATCCGATTTGGCTGAAATTTTGCACATAGTGTTCTGTTATGACTTCCAACAACTGTGTTAAGTACGGTCGAAATCGGTCTATAACCGGATATAGCTCCCATATTTTAGCAGAATCCATGGTGGTGGGTTCCCAAGATTCGGCCCGGCCGAAATTAGCACGCTTTTACTTGTTTTTAAATTTTTTGAACGGACAGGCGCACATTTCATGACTATGAAGAATATTTTTGTTATTTTTCTAACATATTCCAGTTCGAGATCATTAAATTTCAATGCTTTCTATTCAAGAATAGCATAGTAAAGAACTTATAAAAGTTTTGCAAGAGTGTGCAGTTGTCAAAAACATTTTAACTGGCGTGGTGGATCGCGATTTTTGATACACCATGTCTATTCATCAATAAATGTGTCTTATTTATTAAGGTGCTCTGTATACCCAACGACTATTGAGTACGTTGTTCTGAAACAGGGATAGATGTGTCTCCTAGCTCTCCCGAACGCACTAAGAGAGCAAAAAGACTTGCAAATGGAAATTTTGCCCATGAACATTCCACTAAGGAACAGGGGCTAACTTCTCACATATCAATGAGTGCAGTTTGATTCATGTTTAAGCTCAATGATAAGGGACCTCCTTTTTCTAGTCGAGATCGAACGGCGTGGCGCAGAGCGACATCTCTTAGGGGATAAGTTTTTACATGACAAAGTACCTCACAAATGTCGCCGGCATTAGGAGGGGATAAGCACCGCTGAAAATTTTTCTTATGTTCCTGCCAGGATTTGAAACCAGAAACCAGAAACGATGGCCTGACACGTCATGACTATGAGGAATATTTTCGTGATTTTTCGAACATATTCCTGTTTCTATTTAATGCTTTCTATTCAAGAAGAGCATAGCAATGAACTTATAAAAGTTCTGCAAGAGTGTGCTGTTGTTAAAAATACTTTAACTGGCATGATGGATCGCGATTTCTGAAACACCATGTATATTCATCAATAACTTTGTAATATTGATTAAGGTGTTCTATATACCCAACGGCTAATGAGTACGGTGTAGAGCACGCATTTTTTTTGAAACAAGGCTCAATAAGTCTAATAGCTCTCCCGAGCGCAGTAAGAGAGCAGAAAGACTCATATTCCACAAATCCAACACAAACTAATCATCAATGCTTAGAGCTAGGGGAGTTATTGAGCTTTGTTTCAGAACAAAAGTGAGCTCTACACCGTACTCAATAGTCGTTGCGTATGTAGAGCACCTTAATCAATTTGACAAAGGTGTTGATGAGGATACTCGTACATGCCGCATCAGAAATCGCGATCCACCAGGCCAGCGTTCTTGAGAACAACACAATCTTGAAAAACTTGTATAAGTCCTTTGCTAGCTATTCTTTGAGTAGAACGCATTGAATATAATGATGTCGAGCTGGAATACGAGTTTGTTCAAGGTATTACAAACGGAACGAGGCATGACCTATGGTGGTATAACAATTACTAATAAAGGAAGAACTCAGCATTAAAAAATCCCTTGCATAACATTTCCAATAACCTATATTGAAAGATACGGTTCAAAGGTCTTAGTGGCTAAAAATAGTTGCTATAATCGGTGAATGTAATCATCTGACTCTACCATTATGGCATTGAATACCTCATATGCCAACGTTCATAATGTCGGCAAGAGTCATTTTGAGCGTTTCTATTCTTGGCACATCACAATGCCATGCAATTTTTTTTGCAGTTTTTATCCATGGAAGCAACATCAGTTATTGCAGTCGCTTATTTGGCATTAAACTGCATCAAGTTACCTGAAATACCAAAGTGGCAGTAGCAGGAGGATGACGGTTGAATGGGCTGTGTTGTGTGTGTGTGTGTGCCATATAGTATTCAGCTCATTTTGAGCGGTTAGTTGTTATCCTTGTGGCATTTTCAACTTTTTATAAATTCATTTTATTGTCAATTTCAAAGATTAAATCGCATTTAAACTTTCAAATATTGTAATTTAAAAATGTTCATATGTCATGTTGAACATGGATTTTATATCACCGGTGGAGGAAAGAACATTAACATGTGGAGACAGTTACATTAGTTGCCGTCTAGGTTCAAATGATATCTGAATGAATGAGGCAAGGAAAGCGAAGTTATAAATGAGATTGACGAAAGTTTAACTTCCATGGGAGGGAAACTTTTGTAATGGGTAAAGTAATGAGTTTCGAAATTGATCAGGTTAATTAAGTTTTTGGGGAAAAGTTGAGATGCCACCTTTGTATGCGGAGGGAAAGTATGTAAATATTGGGTTGCCCAAAAAGTAATTGCGGATTTTTCATATAGTCGGCGTTGACAAATTTTTTCACAGCTTGTGACTCTGTAATTGCATTCTTTCTTCTGTCAGTTATCAGCTGTTACTTTTAGCTTGCTTTAGAAAAAAAGTATAAAACGTATACTTGATTAAAGTTCATTCTAAGTTTTATTAAAAATGCATTTACTTTCTTTTAAAAAATCCGCAATTACTTTTTGGGCAACCCAATATTATCACCCAAAGAGTCGGACTTTATGTACTCTTACCTAAAGCCCTAAGAAATCAAATCAAGGGGCTGTATCTATTAACACTAGAAAGACCAAACCGGTCAAAATTACTGGTTAAGTAATTGGCCGGCCTATGATAAGTTATCTGACGTAACTGTGGTCTCGTCAGCTCTGTGAGATGCAGTGGAATAATATTCATATCTGTCAGAATGCCGCTCTTCGCTCTGCGGCAGGCTGTCTCCTCAGTTTTCCCATGGACCACCTCCATTATGAGACAAAGATCGTACTCCTGCGAAGACATAACTACATGCTGTCTTAGCAATACCTTCATCATCAATGATCATCTTGAGGATAGGTATCCAACTTCCAGAACTCTAAAGGTGGACCTTCGTGATCTACAGCGAGAGGTGCAGCACTATAAGATAGAACCTCTATATCAAGCTGGTCTAGACAATATGCATGCAGACACCGTAGCAGATGAAGTGAATAGCTACCGGGAGAATGTGGTCCTTAGAAAACGACCGCCTCCCATTACTCCTGAAGAAATTAACCTCCCTCGGCAAATCAATATAGTTCTGTCTCAATAACGGTGCGGTTGATGCAGCCGTTTCAACTCCCACAGAGCAAGTGCTGTCCGATTCAAGTTTAAGCTCAATGGTAAGGGACCCCTTTTTTAAAGGCGAGTCCGAACGGCCTGCCGCAGAGCGACCCCGCTTTGGAGAGAAGTTTTTACATGACTTCTATACATGGCATAGTGCCTCACAAATGCCACCAGCATTGGAAAGGAAAACCACCGCTGAAAATTGTTTATGATATTCTCGCCAGGATTCCAACCCAGGTGTTTAACGAACATCCAGGAGATCGCTTGATATGCTGGTTTTAACTATTTGAGGACTATCCGGACAGGATTTTATGTTGGTGTTGGAAGGCATAAACCTAATTAACATTCGCTTATCCTATGATGTAGGGTTTAAGAAAGGTAGAGAAGGGAAAACCATCACCATATAGCGTTCGGCAAGCTGCAAACCATAATATCAGCTTGGCCATTACAAGTCTGCTCAGGAGAATCGCTGATTACCGATTCACACCATTTTCGATCTGACTAGGCCCGCTGCCAGAGCCTTGGGCGGCGCCTGACCGTCCACGCTTCATTCCCCGTATCCGTTTAATGGACCGTGACCAGCCTCATACCCGTTACCATGGTTCGAAGAAGGTCTTTACATGTCCTAACTATTTTAGAACTCATATGCCTCGAAACCTTCATCGCCGCCTGATATCCAAATATGATCCGATTTTTACCCTTCTCAGCAAGGGTGTACAAGAGACCTATACAACTAACTGCTTCAAACTTCAGTGAAGTTGCGTAAAAAATGCACCTTCTATGGGATGAAGGCAGTATAAGGGAGAAAAGTCTGTACGACAGCCAAATCTAACTAGAGGTCTTTTTAGACCATATTCGGTTCTTATATTGAGAAACTAAGTGTAACTCACTATTCCCAGTATAAGCGGAGGCCCCTTAGCATTGAGATTAAGGACTACATTCGGACTGCACTCATTGATATGAAAGAAGCGTCCTTTGTTCCTTAATGGATTGTTCATGGGAAACTATGTATTGTGCCCAAAAAGTAATTGCGGATTTTTCATATAGTCGCTGTTGACAAATTTTTTCACAGCTTGTGACTCTGTAATTGCATTCTTTCTTATATATTATATGGTTTGGATATCAGGTGGTCTAGTGCAACTCATTGTTTCATAGCGTTTCACCGAAATCAGACAACTAATGCGGTTTGTATGGTCTCAAGGCCATAAATCTAAATATGACCCTAAATCCGAAGATAGCATATTGCAATCGATGTCGATAATATGTTGTATTAGACAAAATATTGTTATCGATAACATATTGCAATAGTTAAAATATAGATATCGATAACAGGTTGTTTTTTTGTTATTTTTATGGATTTAAAATCCAATATCGGAATATCGGTCTATATGTCAGCTATATCCAAATATACTCCGATTTAGCCAAATCATTAAGAGCACTGTGAATCGAAAGGTGAAATGTGAGAAAGTGTCCCAAGTAGTCTACTGAAAGTCTTTAAAATGAAGTAAAGAAGAAAAATTGCACCATAGTCCACCGTTGAGGCCATCGTGTAGGTTAGCAAGAACATCAGAAAATTTTTCATCGGTTGTTGTTTCCCTCTTAATGCTGGGAAATCTGTGAAGCCACGTAAAGACTTCTCCCAAGAGAGATGTCGCGACACACAGTTAAGACTCAGCTATAGAGAGGAGGTCTCTTATCATTGAGCTTAAATTTGAATTGGACAGCACTTCTTGATATGTGAGAAGTTTGCTGCCTGTTACTTTGTGGAATGTACAAGGACATATTTGCATGACATTTGCATTCCTTCCTGGAGGTCACAGTAGCCTAGAGATTAGCACGCCCGCCTTTGACGCTGAGCGCCTGGGTTCGAATCCTGGCAAGATCGTCAGAAAAAAAATTTTCAGCGGTGGGTTTTCCCTCCTTATGCTGACAACATATGTGCGGTACTATGCCATGTAAAACTTCTCTCCAAAGAGGTATCGCACTGCGGCATGCCGTTCGGACTCGGCTATAAAAGAGAGGCCCCTTATCATTGATAACTTAGTGCATTTGTTTGTTACACCCAAAAGGAAAAGAGATTGACCGATCGACTCAGAATCATTTTCTGATTCAATTTAGCTATGTCTGTCTGTCTGTCTGTCGTCTGCATACGTCGCAATTTTCATCCGATCGTCCTCAAATTTGGTACGGACATGCTTTTCGGCCGAGAGACGAAGCCCTTTTGAAATTAGAAAAATCGGTTCAGATTGGGATATAGCTCCCATATATAAAGGGTGATTTTTTTGAGGTTAGGATTTTCATGCATTAGTATTTGACAGATCACGTGGGATTTCAGACATGGTGTCAAAGAGAAAGATGCTCAGTATGCTTTGACATTTCATCATGAATAGACTTACTAACGAGCAACGCTTGCAAATCATTGAATTTTATTACCAAAATCAGTGTTCGGTTCGAAATGTGTTCATTCACCGTAACGTTGCGTCCAACAGCATCTTTGAAAAAATACGGTCCAATGATTCCACCAGCGTACAAACCACACCAAACAGTGCATTTTTCGGGATGCATGGGCAGTTCTTGAACGGCTTCTGGTTGCTCTTCACTCCAAATGCGGCAATTTTGCTTATTTACGTAGGCATTCAACCAGAAATGAGCCTCATCGCTGAACAAAATTTGTCAAAATTTGAACACATTTCGAACCGAACACTGATTTTGGTAATAAAATTCAATGATTTGCAAGCGTTGCTCGTTAGTAAGTCTATTCATGATGAAATGTCAAAGCATACTGAGCATCTTTCTCTTTGACACCATGTCTGAAATCCCACGTGATCTGTCAAATACTAATGCATGAAAATCCTAACCTCAAAAATATCACCCTTTATGTTCGTCTGTTTTGCAGTAATACAGCAATAGAATGGTCATTAGTTAACCGATTCTTGAAATTTGGCATGAAGACTTTCCTTATGACTCTCGATGTTACTGGAGGATTTCATAAAAATCGGTTCAGATTTGGATATAGCTCCCGTCCGATTTGAAGTAATACAGCCATAAAATGGTTATCGGTTAACCTATTCTCTGGAAAGTTGGCAGGAAGAATTTTCTGATAACTCTCGATGTTACTGGTGAATTTCTTAAAAATCGGTTCAGATTTGGATATAGCTCCCATATATATGTTCGTCCGATTTGCAGTAATACTGCAATAAAATGGTCATTTGTTAACCGATTCTCTCGAAATTCGACAGGAAGGATTTCCCTACGACTCTCGATGTTACTGGTGAATTTCTTAAAAATCGGTTCATATTTGGATATAGCTCCCATATATATGTTCGTCCGATTTGCAGTAATACAGCAATAAAATAGTCATTTGTTAACCGGTTCTCTCCAAATTCGACGGAAAGGATTTCCTTACGACTCTCGATGTTACTGGTGAATTTCATAAAAATCGGTTCAGATTTGGATATAGCTCCCATATATATGTTCGTCGGATTTGAAGTAATACAGCCATAAAATGGTTATCGGTTAACCTATTCTCTGGAAAGTTGGCAGGAAGAATTTTCTTATGACTCTCGATAATACTGGTGAATTTCATAGAAATAGGTTCAGATTTAGATATAGCTAACATGTATATGTTCGTCAGATTTTGAGTAATTTGTTGTCATTTGTCAACCGTACCTATTACAATTTAAACATATTTGCTTTGCTCGAAATTTCATACAGGAATTTTAATAATCTATCTAGATACATCCTTCGAGGTCCATCAAAATTGGTCCAGAATTAGATGTAGCCCCCCTTTTGTTTATATAGAGTAGGTGTAGGGTATTATAAAGTCGGCACCGCACGACTTTTGTCTTTCCTTACTAATTTACATATAAAAAGGTGTGCACAGGTTTCCTAACAACAATAATTAATGTAAATTTTTCCTTTTTACTATTTCTCAGTTTAAAAAATTTTTTTAAAAAAAGTTTCAAATGTACTCCCCCCATTACAATCAATCACCTCTAGAATGCTTCAGTTTTGTTAACTCCCTTTCGTCTTTTTGAACTTTTATTTCAAATGAAATAATTTATTTTAAGAACTCTAAGAGCACAGCTGCGACAAAAAAGAAAAAAAAAAAAACATTAAAACACCTCCTTAAAAATGTAGGTCTTCAAAAACACTCCAACTAAAACGGAGGCAATCTAGCAAGTAAGAACATATTTAAAAGCCGTAATACTTCATTCTTAATGGGCCATTTCGATGTGCAGCAGAAGAAAAATACGAAACATAGCGACAAAAACCTAAAAATTCAACAGAAAAACTGCCATGTACATTTTTAACTAAAACTAAACTAAGGACGAATAGCAGGCCAAAGTGGAAAAGTAATTATTTAAACAATTTGAAAAAGGCAGCTTTGTTTACAATCTCTTGATGACGACGACTGGCATACTCGGCGAGGTATGAAACTTTTAGCCACGAAAAAATGTTTTTATTTTATATTTCTTGTCGTTTGGTTGGTTTTTATACCCTACACCACTACTGTGGTACAGGGTATTATAACTTAGTGCATTTGTTTGTAACACACAAAAGAGAGATAGACCCATTGATAAGTATATCGATCGACCCAGAATCACTTTCTGATTCGATTAAGCTATGTCCGTCTGTCCGTCTGTCTGTCCATGTTACTTTGTGTACAAGCTACAGGTCGCAATTTTCATCCGATCGTCTTCAAATTTGGTACGGGATTGTTTTTCGGCCTAGAGACTAAGCCTATTGATATTGGAAAAAAATGGGTTCAGATTTGGATATAGCTCCCAAATATATGTTCGTCCGATTTGCAGAAATAATGCAATAAAATAGTCATTTGCTAAACATTTTTCTCGAAATTTGGCAGGAAGAATTTTCTTATGACTTTCGACATTACTGGTGAATTTCATAGAAATCGGTTCAGATTTAGATATAGCTCCCATATATATGTTCGTCCGATTTGTAGTAATAATGCAATAAAATGGTCATTTGTTAACCGCTTCTCTTGAAATTTGGTATGAAGGATTTTCTCTTAACTCTCGACATTATTGGCGAATTTCACAGAAATCGGTCCAGATTTAGATATAGCTGTCATATATATATATATCGCCCGATTTTCACTTCTAGAGCCACTGCAGTGGCATTTATTTACCAATCTTCCCAAAATTTTGTACAGCGCTATCCCCCATTAACTACCACTATATCTGAGAATGTTGCTTGAAATCGGTTCAGATTTAGATATAGCTCCCATATATATGTTCGTCCGATTCGCAGTAATAATGCAATAAAATGGTCATTTGTTAACCGATTACATTGTTATTTGGTAGGAAGGATTTTCTTATGACTCTCGATATTACTGATGAATTTCATAGAAATCGGTTCAGATTCAGATATAGCTGTCATATATGTATAACGCCCGATTTTCACTTCAAAAGCCACCGCAAGCGCAGTTAGTGACTAATCTTGCCAAAATTTTGCACAATGCTTTCCTCAACGACTACCACAATATCTGAGAAGGTTGCTCGAAATCGGTTTAGATTTAGATATAACTCCCATATATATGTTTGTCAGATTTTGGATAATTTGGAATAATGTTGTAATTTGTCCACCGTATTTATTACAGTTTGAACATATTTGCTCTAAATTTGATACGGGTTGTTTAATAACCCATCTGAAAATATCCGCCGAAGTCCACCAAAATTTGTTAAGAATTGGATATAGCTCCCAGATTGTATTTATAAGTTAGGTGTAGGGTATCATGCAATCGGCACCGCTCGACTTTTGCCCTTGCTTACTGGTTTTCTCTTACAGTTCCTTTATGACGGTAACAAACCCAATTTAATGACTAACATGAATTGTCGCACCAACTTTGCTGGTGCTTGTCTGGCAATACTATGCAGTGCGGCTTTGTGTTTTAATCACCGGGTAAGAGTTAACAAGCCACAGCGAAAGGATTTTCATTAAATTTCCTTGTAAATTTCCAACGCAGGAAAAAAAAGTGTCATTATCATATTAAACAAGTGGAAATGATTTGTTGTAGTCGGTGTTAAAAACACAAAATGGTTAAAAACCAACAATATACCTTATTTATGAACTACATCGCAAACTCCTGCTCTTGGGTATAATGCCATTGTGAATTTAATTGCTACTCATAAAGGGAACAAGTGCTAAGTTCCGCGGGGCAGATTCATTCACCATGGATTGCATTTGTCAAGATTTTTCCACGGTTTATGTTTATAGGTATATAGACAAAAAAGTAGATAAGAGTTGCTTTTCGTATTTGCTCAAGAAATCAGATCGAGAAATAGGTTATATGGGAGCTATGACGGGTTATGCACCGATTCTCGCTATACTTAATGCGAATGTTGGAGTTCAAAGTTCAAGTCAATGTGCAAATTTTCAAACAAATCTGGTAAAATATGCGCTCTTTCGAGGCTCAAGAAGTTTAATAATCGGAAGATCGGTTTATATTGGAACTATATCAGGTTTAAAATATTTAAATCGGATAAGAATTGTTTCCTCTAGAGTCTTAGGAGGAGTAATTGGTTGATGGGTTTTTAAAGAGCTATAAAGCTACATCTGGTTTTAGACCGACTAAAATCAAGCTTAGAACGAATGTTGAAGGTCAAAGAACAAATTATTGTTCAAAATTTCAGCCAAATCGAATCACAATTGCGCCCTCTAGAGGCTCAAGAAGTATAATTGGAAGATCGGTTCATATGGGAGGTATATCAGTTTTTACTTCATTTCAGTTCGTTGCTGCATATATTTATAAAAGGTCATTGTGAAAAATTTTAGCGAAATCGGATTGAAATTGGGCTTTCTAGAGGCTCAAGAAGTATAATCGGGAGATCGCATTTCATGGGAGCTTTATTAAAACGTGGATCGATATGGCCCATTAACAATTCCTAATAGGAAGAATCTGTATCTATATTATAGAAAAATTTAAAGCGCCTAGCTTCACTCCTTCGAAAGTTAGCGTGCTTTCGACAGGCAGACGGACTGACATAGCTAGATCGACTAAAAATATCATGGTGATATTATATAGCCTGTTGGGGTTTTGGACCATGGACGACATCCGTGTCCCGTATGGGTCAGATCGGACTATATTTGTATATAGCTGCTAAAAGACCAATATTTATTAGACCATATTTCGATTTAGCTGTTATGGGTGCATAAATAATGCTTTTTTCACCAGATTATGACGAAAGGTGGTATATATACATATATACCTGAGATGGTGGGTACCCAAAGTTCGGCCCGGCCCATCCCTCATATGATTGGGGTATACCTATCTAGTCATTCCGCTTGTAACACCTCGAACTGTTCATTTAAAACTCTATAATGAATATACATTATTGATCGTTTCGACATTCTAAGTCAATCTAGCCATGTCAGTCCGTCCTTCTGTCGAAATCACGATAGCAGTTTTACTTCTTGAGCCCCTGGAAGCCGCAATTGTTGTCCGATTTAGCAAAAATTTTGCACATAGTTTTCTGTTATGAATTACATCAACTGGGCCGAGTATGGTTCAAATCGATCTATAACCTGATATTGCTCCCATATTAACCGATCTCCAGATTTGAATTCTTGAACCCCTGGAAGACGCAATTTTTGTCCGATATAGCTAAAACGTTGCACATAGTGTTCTGCTATTAATTCTATCAACAAGTCCTAGTACGATCCAAATCGGTCTATAACCTGATATTGCTCCCGTATAAACCGATCTCCAGATTTGATTTCTTTAGCCCCTGGAAGCCGCAATTTTTGTCCGATTAACCTAAAACTTTGCACATAGTGTTCTGTTATTAATTCCATCAATTGGGCCGAAGCGGTGCATAACCTGATATAGTCTTATATAAACCGATCTCCCGATTTAAATTCTTGAGACCTTACAAGCAGCAATTTTTGTCTGACTTAACTAAAATTTTGCAAATAGTGTTCTGTTATGAAATTCAACAAATGTGCCAAATACGGTTCAACTCGGTCAATAACCTGATATAGCTCCCATATAAACCGATCTCCCGATTTGACTTCTTGAGCCCCTGGAAGCCGCAAATTTTGTCCGAGTTAGCTTAAACTTTGCACACAGTTTTCTGCTTTTGACTTGCGACAACCGTGCCAAGTACGGTCCAAATGGATCAAGAACCTGATATAGCACCCATATAAAACGATCTTCCGAATTGACTTATTGAGACTTTACAAGCCACAGTTGTTGCCAGACCTACTTCAAATTTTGCTTGTACGGTCAAGAGCCTGATATAGCTCTTATGTAAACCGATCTACTTATTTGACTTCTTGAGACCTAACAAGCCACAAATGTTGCCACTCCTAACTGAAATTTTGCATGTAGTGTTCTGTTATGAATTTCTGCAACTGCGCTCAGTACGGCTTAAATCGGTCTATAACCTGATATAGTTCTATATAAATCGATCTCCCGATATGAATTTTTGAGCCTCTGGAAGCTGCAATTTTTGTACGAATTTTTGTACGATTGTTCCGTTAAGACTTCCAACAACTGTCCCAAGTACGGTCCAAATCGGTCAAGAACCTGATATAGCTCCTATATAAACCGATCTCCCGATTTGACTTACTAAGACCTTACAAGACACAACTTTTGTCCGACTTAACTGAAATTTTCCATGTAGTGTTCTGTTATGAATTTGAACAACTCTGTTAGGTACGGCTTTAATCGGTCTATAACCTGATATAGCTCCCATATAAACCGATCTCTCGATTCGACTTCTTGAGGCCCTGGAAACCGCATGATAAATTTTGCAGATAGTGTTCTATTATGACTTTCAATATTTGTACTTAATAAAGTCCAAATCGGTCTACAACCTGGTATAGCTCCCATATAAGCCGATTAGCCGATTTGACTTCTTGAGTCCTTACAAGCTAGATTTTTTGTCCGATTTGGCTGAAATTTTGCATGCGTTTTTCTGGTACGACTTCCAACCACTGGTCCATGTTCGGTCCAAATCAGTCTATAACCTCATATAGCGCTCATATAAACCAATTTCTCGATTATCCTAGAAGCTTTTATTTTTGCTGGTTCGACAGAAGTTTGGTATAAATAAAATTATGCCCTTCAAATAAATTTAGTTTGTATAGATTTAACCTCTTGGCACCATAAAAAGCACATTTATAATCCGATTTTGCTGAAATTTGTCACAGTGACTTATGTTAGGCTTTGAGATATCCTTGTCGTATATGGTTTAGATCGGTCTATAGTTGGGTATGGCTACCAAAAAGACCAATATTTTGCTTTACAAAATTGATCAGTGACTTGTACTTATAGACCTCTCAATATCCGTGTCGAATTTGGTTCAAATCGAAACATATTTCGATAAAGCTGCTATGGGGGCATAAATTGTGCATTTGACGAAAGTAGGTTTACATATATAGCCGAGGTGGTGGGTATCCAAAGTTCGGCCCGGCCGAACTTAACGCATTTTTGCTTTTTTAAAATTTTTAAGATGTTGATGGAATGTTTTAATTGATTTTTAGTCACAGCTTTAATGAAGAGAAGCTACATATAGTTGTACCAAATATACATTTGTTTTAAATACCTTCTTTATAACACGGAATATTCTACACTAAGCATACCACAATGGCTAACTCTAGCCAGTCTCTTTGTAAAGGTCACTGCGGCTCGGTTCATGTAGAGAATGATTTCCAATTAAAATTTGCCTATCATTGTCATTCAGGCAAAATATTCACTATTGCATACCGCAACCTTTCAATTTGGCACAATACTCACTGGATTTTGAACACCACACATCATTTAATAATTAAATTGAATAAAATAACTTGCTAACATTTTATGTTGGCGGCTTTCATGACATTTAATACATTGTGCGGCATTTATGGTTGCACATGAAATATATTACCGCAAATATTGGATTTGGATATTCGATGTTTCGTTGGTATTTGTGGGACGCCATTTTGGTAAATAGGAAATTTTATTATTATCTATTTTCAATTAGCGATAGACAAATAATGTGTAATGAAGGCGTGCGTGCAGGAGTGATACATA
This sequence comes from Stomoxys calcitrans, assembly GCF_963082655.1. Lineage (NCBI taxonomy): Eukaryota > Metazoa > Arthropoda > Insecta > Diptera > Muscidae > Stomoxys > Stomoxys calcitrans. The sequence continues at coordinate 66,718,265 of NC_081553.1, read as the reverse complement.
TTTTTGTATTAAATTTTCTATAATTTATTTTTTTTTTATTAAATTTTAAATTTAATGAATGGAAGACAATCACAAAGGGCCAACTTCAGTAGTACCAACTTTGCAAACATCATATTGGCGCAATATTAGGGAATTTGTTAATAAGAGGTCAACATCACATAGTGGTCTATTGTAAATCGTATACGGGATGGATATGGAAGGCGCTCACAAATTTACAACTCCGAATTTCATTAAAATGGGAAGAAAAAAAGTTTAGGTTAGGTTTATTAGCCATCAGACTCAAAATGCAAATTTTGCCCATGAACATTCCACTAAGGAACAGGGGCAAACTTCTCACATATCAATGAGTGCAGTCCGATTCTAGTTTAAGCTCAATGATAAGGGGTCTCCCTTTTATAGCCGAGTCCGAACGGCGTGCCGCAGTGCGACACCTCTTTGGAGAAAAGTTTTACATGGCATTGTACCTCACAAATGTTGCCAGCATTAGGAGGGGAAAACCACCACTGAACATTTTTTCTGATGGTCTCGCCAGGATTCGAACCCAGGCGTTCAGCGTCATAGGCGGACATGCGCTACGGTGGCCTCTACACTCCACACACAGTAGATGTTCCATAATCTCTTCTTTTTCAACGTTCTCACAGCATCGGCATAAGTCGTTACTGGCAACCTTCAGTCTGTCAGCATATTTTGCGATTAGACAGTGATCTGTCATGACGGAAACTATGACTGAGACGTCTGTTCTATCCAGCGACAGCAAAGCTGTAGACCTCTTGCAGTCTAGATTAGGCCATTTGTTTTTTAAAATGTTCCAATCTCCCCTTGTGACCAACTACATACAGATTGTAACTGTTGCATTAGCCTCATTGTTAAGGTTCGACAGGAGTTGTCGGTCTTAAAATAGATTTCACTCGTAGGCCACCGTAGCGCAGAGGTTAGCATATCCGCCTATGACGCTGAACGCCTGGGTTCGAATCCTGGCGAGACCATCAGAAAAAAATTTTCAGTGGTGGTTTTCCCCTCCTAATGCTGGCAACATTTGTGAGGTACTATGCCATGTAAAACTTCTCTTGAAAGAGGTGTCGCACTGCGGGACACCGTTCGGACTCGGCTATAAAAAGGAGGCCCCTTATCACTGAGCTTAAACTTGATGTGAGAAGTTAGCCCATGTTCCTTAGAGGAATGTTCATGGTAAAATTTGCAAAAATTTGTCATGATAAGGGTTCAGCGCCATTACTCTTCTTGTGGACACTTGACACTTATGGTATTGGCGATTTCTTCTAAGATGTTTAAGTAGCTGAAATTTTTACGAGATAGCATCTTAAGACTAATCAAACCGAAAAACCTACTCCCACAAAACTTGTTGAATCTTGTCTTTGTGTTTTCTCCACCTCCGCTCATCGATTGCGAGGTAGAGGGAGTTGTAATCCGCCAAATTAAAATGATGTGGATGATAGTTTCCCGGACCCCCGAATCATAAGCAGCAGGTGCTGAAGCTGGCTTCTTCTGAACACCACCCCTCCTAGACACTTTTAGCCTCAGCTTGTTGCCCAACAAAAGTTCAAGCTCGTCTTTTTCTTGGATTTACAATTTTATAATACCCTGTACCACACCAATAGTGTGGAACAAAAAATAGGCAATGATATAGGTTTAGTCGCTCCGCTGAATCTTTTTCCTTATAAAGTATGCTTTACGAGTATGCTTCATGTCAATCACTTTATCTTATTATTGGCAAAGAATTATAGCCGACTTTAAGTGGTTTCGCTTAAACGCAATCGATGACAAGCCTACTCAAATGAATTTTCTTACCACCTTTTCAAAAAGGTTAATATTTATAAGCACTTAAGGGTTCATAATTGCAATACTTACGATTCGCTATTAATTCAATTAGGCAGAACGTACACCCATAATTATGAACGATGAATCGACTGCATAATGAAATACGAGGGCAGTTACAAATATTTTCACTAGCCAAAGGGAAATTACAAGAAAATTTCGATAAAGAGTAGAAATGTATGCAAATACTTCATCAAATTAGAATAAAAGTGATCCCCAGGCATGAATTTCCTCTCAATAGACAGACTCTTTGTGCTGCTCTTCTTACGTAAACAAGTATGCAATCGGCACAAAGTCGTAAACAAAATTTTTGTGTGTCCCTAAAACCCGAAGGAGCTATCCTCATAATCACTTCCTGAGGGTAGGGTGTGTTTGCGTGTATGTGTGTGTGTTTGTGCATTTTCATATACGAGCCATATATGTGTTTGGGTAGGCATTACCCAATCCACCTGCCGCCTTATTAAGTTCTCATCGAGTTTATTCCATTGACGGCAGTAGGATAAGTTGGTATATACAAATTCACATTAATTATGCATGGGGAGTTAATTACTTCTTAATTACTTCTTTATTACTTCTTAATTACTTTTTTAATGGGATCCTCATCATGTTGTTATAAAACTGTCATTGATATGGAAATTATGTAGCCCTTTTTTGTTAGGGGATCCTCATTGTACATTGATATCTATGCTATGTCACCCTTTCTTGTTGTGGGATCCTCATTATGTTGTTATAAAACTGTCATTGATATGGAAATTATGTAGCCCTTTTTTGTTTGGGGATCCTCATTGTACATTGATATCTATGCTATGTCACCCTTTCTTGTTGTGGGATCCTCATTATGTTGTTATAAAACTGTCATTGATATGGAAATAATGTAGCCCTTTTTTTGTTAGGGGATCCTCATTGTACATTGATCTCTATGTATGCTAGGGAGGATTCGGCCTAGCCCTTTTTGTTGTGGGATCCTCATCATGTTGTTATAAAACTGTCATTGATATGGAAACTATGTAGCTCTTTTTTGTAAGGGGAATGGGGGATTCGCACTTGTGCAAGCTGTTTTTTCGATTAGGAATTTGGGATCCTGCATTTTTAGTTCTGGGTGTTATTTTTAATTAGGGATGGTGTTGATTTAACTGATAAGTGGGATTGAAACTATTTGGTTCGTCAATTATTGAGTTATAAAAATTCATTGAATGTGACCCTCACTGTATGCTATGAATGCTGTGGGTCTTGCTCATTTCTTGTGTGTTGTAAAAATGTAAACTGCGGTAAGGCAGCAAAAAGGGAATGTTTGGTTTGGTTATTATCTAATAATTGTTTTCATGGGTGCCTTAGTTGGGGATTAATGTTGACTTTTTTTCCACTTAAATTGTGACCGTCACTGCATGTTATGAATGCTGTGGCACTTGCGCATTTCTTGTGTGTGTGTGTGTGTTGTAAAGTGTGTAGGATATGTTTATTAAGGGGTTGATGGTCGTCTTCTAACTCTGAGTTTTTAATTTTTTTGGTCTCTATATGTTGCCAGTGAGTGGTATCCATAAAGGCTTCATTGTGTTGTAAAATGCGACTAGGTAGTAAGGAATATTATCTGTGTGATTTCTAATAAAAACACGAAAGAATTCGAAAAAACCTATCATTTCTAAGATTTCTATCTGAAGAATAAGATGGCAAACCAACAGTTCCAAATGAGCCAGCCTTTGTTTTCCCAACAGGATGAGAATCAAAAAATACAGAATGAGAGCAACAATTCTCATAATTCAATTAATGAACCTGTTGCTATTTCTGTCCAACTTAGCCAAAATCTATTTTCGCAGGAGAGCGAAGAAGTATTTTTGGATTTTTCCCAAAAAATTGTACAACAATGTGAGGCCTCACAAAGTCAACATCTCATAAGTGACGATGAGGAATGTATTCCTGAGACTGATGACGAGCAAGATGATGGAAATTCTACCCAGGAAATATTTCCATGGAGATTGTTCCCAAACCATTTCGACCCAAACAGCCAGCCTATACCTGGATCGGTCGAAGACGATATGTTGCGGAAATCGGAAGAGGAGAAAGAGACCGTATTGGACCAAGAGTTAAGAAAAGTTGAAGCGGACTGGAATACAGAAATGCATCCAGCTATTTTTAGTATTTTAGAAAGGTTTTTATAAATTTCCTGTAAAAGTATAAAGAATTATAAATGAATTTTAAGAGAAATTTATATAAATAAAACAAAAAAAAAAAACAATTAAAAACTATGTGTTCCTTTTTTTTGGGTGGGGGAAGGGGGTTTACGTGGTTTGGGGTTGATTTTGGTTTGTTTCTATCCACTTAGAGATTTTATTGGTCAGACACAAACATGTTAGTGTCGTTGTATGGTGTACATTTCATTAGAAGCTATTTAGATTGTATTGATAAACTAGTCGTGATACTTGTGTTCGTTGATGTTCTAAAAGTGTTGGAATGCAAAGGAGTTTGGATAGAAAAATAAAAGGTTAAAAAAAAATTGGAAGAACTCTTATCTATTGTAGTAGAAATGTAAGACGAATGGATTCCAATTTTGAAATTCAACCACAAACATTGGAATTTCGATTTCAGTTCCATCTAACTCGCCATTGAACGAACATAGAATTGTTTTTAATCCGTCGAAGTACCATTAATAAAAATTTTCGAATTGAATTTTTTCCCTCAAAATATAAACATTTAAACAAAATTCCAAGTGAATTTTTAACGCGCCAAAGTACCATCGTTAAAAATTTTTTGTGATTTTTTGCCTAATTTGCAAAGTGCGTTTATTTAAATACGCTAGACAAAAATTCAGTGCAGTGGTAAATAAAGCAAAAAAAAAAAAAAAAAAAAAAAAAACAACCAAAAGAAAACATTTAAATATAATAACACTCAAAACACAAAAAAAAAAAAAAAAAAACAAACAAAACAAAAATGGCTTTATACACTTGCGAAATTTGCCAAGAAGATTTCGTCTCCGTTTTGAATTTAAAAATTCACGTAAAAGAAGCACATAGGCAGTGTAGTGTGTGTGGCGTTGTGCAATTAAGTAGGCATGCGCTTAATTTCCACATGCTAGTAGCACACAATAAAGAAAAAAATGTTGGTGGAAAAAAATCCCAACTAAAGATAGTGCGGAAACAACAAAACGGTGGAAAATCCAAAGAAAATATGCAGAAAGAAGATAAACAATGGAAACAAGCACAGGCCCAACACCAGTTTGTTAATATGCATTCAACGTCGGACGCTTTTCAACAACAACATCATCAACAACAACATCATGAACAACAACATCATCAACAACAACATCACCAACAACAACATCATCAACAACAACATCATCTACAACAACATCATCAACAACAACATCATCATCATCATCAACAACATCAACGACAACAACAAGTTCAAGAACAACAACAACGAGAACAACAAGAAGAGCTGGTTAAACATCACGGGCAAAATATTCCTCGAAGCGAACAAATCGAAAATGACTTGGATCTGGATGAGATGGCTTACTACTTGAATAAATTAGATCAAATTCTAAGTAAACTACATCCAGAAAACCAGAGAGAAGAACAACAAGCACTGATCCAACAACATATTTTTAATGGAAATGTTCCTTCGACTTCGAGAGCTGCTCTACAACAACAACAACAACATCAGGAACAGCAGTTCCTAGGAAATCAACCTATTCAACCACAGGCCCAACAACAAGATTTGAATGAAGATATACCATCAAGATCGAGAGCTGCCCAAGACAAAGTTTGTAAATGCTGCAATATTGGAGTACCCGTTAGAAAGTGGTATACCCACTTGAAAACCAATGCCCATAAACGTAATAGCATTGCGATGAGAGCTCAATTCATAAAACAAACCAGCAGCGATTTTAAAAATCGGTTGGCTAAATATGAATATTCAACCATTAAAGAAACTCTGAATATTAACAATTTTCTCTCCGGAGGTATAGATTGCATAGAGAATCTTATTATGGAAAGTTTAGCGGAGCATATTTGCGTGAAATTTAATTTTCAATTACAAGCACAATATACCAAACTTTGCAGTGATGAATGGAAAAAAACAATTATGCATCACACCTCCAAAATGTCGCAAATAACAAGAAGCGACTCTATTGAAAATGTGGTTAGCTGCCATGTAGAGGAAATTAAAACTAAAATGTCAGAGTTTCAGGAAAGAGATTCTGGATGGGCTTTAGTCAATATTGAAAAACTCTACATTAACATAAATAAATGTACAGTTTTAAGAGGCTCCCAATATATAAAAACACCGAAAAAATTAGCAGATAGACGCGCTTGCTGCAATATTCTTAATGACGATGAATATTGCTTTAAGTGGTGTATGGTAGCAGCCTTAACAACACCAAAGCCAAGAAACCCAACAAGAACATCCTCGTACCCTGTGGATATCAAACAGAATATAATAACTTTGACAAACGGTGTAAGTCTCAACTTCAATGGATTGAATTTTCCCATGGCCCTTAGAGACATAATCATATTCGAAAAAAACAACCCAAATATAAGTGTAAATGTTTTGGGATATGAAGTCAAAACAGATCATGTTGTTGGGCCGTACTACATTACCCAAATGGAAAAGGAGACCCACGTGAACTTGTTGTTGCTGGAAAATAATGAGAGAGAGCATTATGTGTTAGTAAGAGACACGTCAAGGTAATAAAACAAATAATACTATGTGTAATTAATTAAATGACTATTTTTTTTTTTATTTTATCTTTTCTGTTTTTTTTTTTTTTTTTACAGACTTTTACATAGGCAGGTTACATCAAACGCAAATAAATTGTACTTCTGCAACCAGTGTTTCCAGCACACCAGGAACCCCAACATGATGGATCATCATAAGCGAGAATGTGGAAGAGTTGTAACATATCTCCCTGAGGAAGCCAACAAGTTCATGGAGTTTTCCAACTCTAAAAAGACAATGGACGTTCCATTTTCAATTTACGCAGATTTTGAATGCGTACTTGAAAATGTTAACGACAGTAATAGTAAATCCCTAAGTAAGCACATTCCATGTGCTTTTAGTTATAATATTAAATGTAGTTTTGATGATAGGTTAGACAAATTTAATATTTATACGGGAGAAGATGCTGCCGAGGTTTTTGTTAAAAGCATCGATCAGGAGTGTAGGTTTATTTACGAAAATTATTTAAGTCTAAATACCCCTATGACATCATTATCACCCTCTGAGGAGTTCAATTTTCAAGTAGCTCAAAACTGCCATGTATGTGAGAAATTATTAGGTAGTGATAGGGTTCGTGATCACTGTCACATCACTGGAAAATACAGAGGACCTGCCCATAATAAATGTAATTTAGAGCATACTGTACCAACATTTATACCCATTTTCTTTCACAACTTTTCGGCTTATGATTGTCACTTATTTGTGAAAGACCTCCTTAAAAATATTCCTGGTAATACAACAGTACTGCCAGAAAATAAGGAGCGATACATTGCCCTATCCCATAAAGTATATTTAGGTGGCGGAAAAATTTTAGAGTATAGATTTTTAGATTCCCTCAGGTTTATGGCGGCAAGTTTAGATTCTCTAGCAAACAATCTGGCGGGAGATACTATGAAGTCAGTTAGGTCACATTTTCCAAGCGATAGGGAATTTAATTTAATGAGGAAAAAGGGGGTATTTTGCTACGAATACCTGACTTCGTTTGATAAACTAGCCGAAACACGACTCCCTCCCATTGAGGCTTTCTTTAGCAAATTGTATAACAAAAAATGTAGCAGCGAAGATTATACGCATGCCAAAGAAGTATGGCATACATTTAATTGTGGTACTTTACAGGACTATATGGAATTGTATTTAAAAACAGATGTTCTACTACTTACTGATGTTTTTGAAAATTTCCGACGTTTGTGTAAAAAAGTCCACAAATTAGATCCATGCCAGTACTATACAGCACCAGGTCTATCTTTTGATGCTATGCTTCGGAACACTAACATAAGCTTAGAGCTGTTTACCGATTTAGATATGTACAATTTTATTAAGAATGCTATTCGAGGAGGAATAACTCAGTGTTCTAGAAGACATACGAAAGCAAATAATAGGTACCTAAGCGATTTCAATCCATTACTTCTTTCTACCTTCCTTATGTATTTTGATGTCAACAATCTATATGGGGCCGCTATGATGCGTTTTCTCCCATGTGGCGACTTTAAATGGCTTAAGGAAAATGAAATTATTAGTGATGTACAAAGAATTCTGGACTTTGTTGATGACTCCCCCATAGGTTACATTTATGAAGTTGATTTGGATTATCCAGATCACTTACATGATCATCATAATGATCTACCTTTTGCTGCGGAAAATAAAAAAATCGGTGGAGCTAAATACAAAAAGCTGGTTGCCGATCTTACACCAAAGCGAAATTATACCACTCATTATTTGGTATTGAAGCAATGCCTTGAGAATGGTTTAATTTTAAAAAAGGTCCACCGAGTTTTAGAATTTAGACAAGAACCGTGGCTTGCTCCATTTGTTAACACTAACACAGATGAGAGGAAAAAAGCAACGAATCCGTTTGAAAAAGATTTTTTCAAGCTACTGAATAACTCGGTATACGGCAAAACGATGGAAAACGTCGATAATAGAAAAGACGTAAAACTTGTAACCGAATGGGAGTATTCAAATAAGAAAAAAATTGGTTTGGAAAGACTTATATCCAAACCAAACTTTAATAGTTTGTCTCAATTTTCAAATGAATTTTGGGCTGTTCAAATGGACCGCACTAAAGTAATCTATGATAAGCCAATATACGTTGGATTTTGTATATTAGAAATAGCAAAATTAATCATGTATGATTTTCACTATAATTACATGAAAAAGAAATTTGGTGAAAGGTGTCAGTTAAATTATATGGATACTGATTCCTTTATTTACACTATTTCTTCCGAGGATTTCTATGCAGAAATAAAAGACGATGTAGAAAAATATTTCGATACTTCAAATTATGATGCAAATAATCCGTTTGGATTTCCTCTAAAAAATAAAAAAGAAATGGGTTACATGAAAGATGAAAATGGAGGTACATTGATGTCAGAATTTGTTGGCCTAGGACCGAAAATGTATTCGTACAAATTAGATGAAGGTAGCGAAATAAATAAGGCCAAAGGGGTGAAAAAATGTGTCATAGAGGGTTATTCTCTTGAAAATTATAAGGAATGTCTTTTGAACGGCATAAAACCTACTGGCAGCATGTTGTCATTCCGATCTAAACTTCATAATATTTATACGGATAAGTTAACCAAAGTAGTTTTAAGTCCCTTAGACACAAAAAGAAAAATCAGGGAAGATAAAATTAATACATATGCATGGGGCCATTATAAAATGGCAACCGAAAACAACTTACAGAGCATAAGTATAGATTATACAACGGAAATGGATGTAGACAATATCGAATCTTATAGTGATAACGATTTAAGGGACCTGCTTGACTACCTTAATATGTAAAAAAAGCTACAATTTTATAATTTACCTTTAAGGCTTATTTATTTTAATAGTTAAATACTTGATAAGAAAATTAAAATTAAATAAAATAAAAAAAAAATATTTTCAATAAAATGTGTTTGTTTATTAAATGATTTTTCGAACAGTTCCAGTCAAAGGTGTGTATTCGATGAAACGATCGTGTATTATTAAACAATATGCCGACGTATTTTCAGGAATGGATTGGCTGGTTTCGAATTCAATTTTAACATCAATAGGCCCGGCTTTTATTGTCTCATTTTGATGACTAACATCAATTACAGTTATAGGGGTTTCTTTGAATTCATCACATGACAGGAGAGGTTGCGGTTCCTTCAAATAAAAGCTTTGTTGAAATCTTGCATACATATCATAAAGAACTGCATAACGATTATCATCAAATTTTATATTAAGGTCATCGTATGGGTAAATATCTGAATTTAAATGTACTTTGAAATTTGTTAAGTTACAATGGATAAATTTTTTGTTATTTTCAAATGCAAATACTAAAAAACGTGGTCTCTCCCTATTTACAGAAAGTTTAACGTTCCAATTGCACTTGACTGCACCGGGAAATGTAGGATTAAAATGACAATCCCAGCTACGAAACGTGATTGGTATAGTCTTTCCATCTTTAATTGTTTTCATTATTTTTAGCTTCGTTTCATCTGAGATATGAACATGGGGAATTCTCCATGTTATATTCGTTATATTAATTTTAACTTTTTCCGTTTGGGTAGTTGAATAGCAGGCATTCAAATCAGTGGAACTTCGTAGGAGTATAAGGTCATGTTTACAATTTAAAACAACTTTCGTGAAATCCTCAGAAAATCCCAATAACTTATTTAGTGGCACATAAAAATTGAACTTCTGCTTGTTCAAATCGGTTTCTTTGCTCCAGCCAGCATTCAGCATCATATTATTTTCAATACTATTTATTGAAATGTAGTTTTTTAAAGTACTTGAAATGCCCAAATATCGTGTTCTATCTATTTCTACACCATTAATTTCATAGCGAATTTCATCAAACATATACGCAACACAGTTATTTCGCAATCGTCCATTAAGTGTACTTTTTCCATCTTCCAGTGTAATGGAACCCTCTATATATAGGTAGCTTTCGCTAGGTAGGATATATAAATCTTGATTTTGAATTGTTATTCTAATTTCGTCATTATTTTTGAAGGATTGAATATATGGTACGTAGCTATGATAGTCCTTTTTAACAATATTATCATCAGAGTATGGTTTCTCTAGTACATTTAAAATTTCAGACATGGCTTTTTAATTTTAATTTTAAGGATTTTAAAAACAATTTATTTTCTTGAGTTAAAAGCCGTCTTTTATTGTTGACAGCTCGAATCGGAATGTTATGTTTGGTCATTTTATTATTATATTTATTAAAAATAATCATTTTGATTTAGGTTTAAGATGTAATCGAAGTGTTATTTCTTCCCCTCTAAAATTAATCAGACGCGTTTCTTGATCAACAATCCAAACTTTTATGCGACTTATTTCGTTAACGTTTACTGGTAAATAAATAAGGTTCCTGGGAATTTCGTCTAATTTATATCCTGGAGACACGTTTATTGCGAACTCATGGATAATATGTGCTGGAGAATTATTCATATATGCTCCAGTTGTAATATTACAACAAATTTGAATTGCATTTACTTTCATGATGTTTACTGGCATGTGAGACGTATGCTTTATGTTAGGGACTAAAACTCGATCTTCAAATCCAAACAACGGACCAATAGACCGATCTTGATGGAAATTTATAACATGTTCCGAAGAAAAAATTTCGATTTGAAGTGTATTGTTATTTGCTTCTATATCCAGAGTATTAAGCGCGTTCTCCTTTCTATAAGCGCTTTTTATAAAGTCTACAATATCTTCGAGTTCGTACGATCCAACTGGAATTTCAATAACACTATCACCAATATGAAACAAATTATTATCATAATCAATGTTAGGGATTGTATTATATGAATGAAAGTCAACTAAAGCACATTCGTAATCGTCATTTAATTGAATGGGAGGAAAGTACGAAGCAGTCAAAATTGGAGATCTCCCGGTTAATGCTAACGTAATTGACATGATGATGAGTAATTGATGAATGGAAACACGTTTTTAGTTTCATTAGTTTTTATTTATTTGTTCATTCAAAACAAAAAAAAAAAAAAAATTATAATATTTCATTTTTATTTATCCAAGAGTTATGTTCATTAGAAAATCCTAACCATTTAACATAAGCCATTTCTCCCTTTGTTTTTAAAATCTTCTCAACGAGATATACATCAGGGTGTTTTGTGAGTAAAATCTCTTCCTTATAAAAAGCTCCTTTTATGGGATTTCCCTGGTAGTCTTCAAGTAGATATGTGGTGGGGTTTGTGTTTTGTATACGTCTTATACGAAAAATCTCTGTACTAAAATTTGGAGTATATCCTTTTTCAAATATGCTCTTATATTTACTTATGCGGACGTAGTCTCCCAAATGATATTGGGAGATTTTATGTATTTTCATGTGACTATATACGGTTTTTAATAGATTTTGTTCATTTTTGGAATTTACTTCGACTGGAGCCATTTTTATTGTTCTATGTTTTTGTCGATTATATTTATCTATTAAAGCTTTATACATATCGATCCAATGGTACGTGCCATTAAAAGAAAATTCTCGAAACATTTGCGATTTTAATGTTCGATTAAAACGTTCCACAATCGACGCCTTAATTACGCTATAGGTTGAGTAGTGATTAATTGAATACTTTTCCATAAGTTTTTCAAAGTCTGAATTAAAAAATTCTTTTCCATCATCTGTTTGTAAATTTTTTGGTATCCTCCCCATACTAAGAATTTTTTGAAACGCTTTTGAAACATCACAAGCCTTTTTCGATTTAGTTGCTTCTGCCCAAGCATATTTGGAAAATGTGTCTATTACAGTCAATAGAAATTTATAACCTTTGTTTATTGTGGAATAGTTTCCCATTTCGACTAAATCAGCTTGCCAGAGGTCATCAATACCCCTCATAATAACTCTGCGACGTGGAAAGTTTTTACGAGCTTGGGTGTGAATTTCGTTAACAACGTCTCTTTTTTCCATAGCTTAGTTATGATTATTGTAGATAATGGTAGGGTTTTCAGGCATAGTAGAAATTAATTCAAATAACTGACTCAGACTTATCTTCATTTGTGTTATTTCCTGTCGAATGTTGTTAACTTCAATATTTAAATCTCTTTTTAAAATGTCTCTAGAGTGGTAGATTTGTTTTTGAAGATAAGCTTTGTTGACTGCGTCTGTATCCTCCGCCGGAGGATCCAAATTTTTAATTTTTTTATATTGGATATCGATGTTATTATGCCTGTCAATAAAAATTCCAAATATTTTTGAAACATTTTTTTTATAATGTGTTGAATTTGAAAAATGACCGAACTTATCGACACTCATTTTATGATTAATTGAGGTTTACTATTGTCAATATATTATATCCGCTTCCTTGAGTTCTTCAATAATAGAAATAATTTCATTGTTTTGATTCGTATGACCAGCTTGTTTTGATGCTATTAGGAGCTTAAGACGATCTACTAGCTCATTGGGATCGTCCCAGTATATATAGTTGGATTTTTCTGAAATTGTAGTCATTAATCCTTTACCTATGTAAGTAGTGTCAAACAGCTTTTGAATAATGTTTTTGTATTTATAACCCTTATTCCCTTTAATCCGCTCGTTCGGATTATAATTCCTCTTATGTGCGTTTGTATCTATTAATATTTTTTTATATATATCCAATTCCAATGCATCATAGTTGTGTGGCTTTCTATAAAAAAGCAACTGAAATAAGCCCGGCGTATACGCCCATGAATGATTTCCAACAATGATTTTATCTTCGTTAATATCTATTATGGAATCTCCAAATTTCCAAACTCCATTCGAATCTTTATGTGGTCCAAAAACTGTGTCTAGTTTTTTATCTCTATGTAATTTTGATAAGTCCACACCATCTTCGTCTTCTGACTGGGAAAAGAATTCCTCTTCCTCTTCGCCATCATTACCGTCCTCTATGGCATCATCAATATCTTCCTTTCCATTATCAAGTTTAGTTTTTAACTTCTTATTTTCTTCATTAAAATCGGTATTTTCAGCCTTTGCATTTGATTGTTTAATTTTGTCTTTAGATAGTTTCAATATTTTATTAATTGGTTGTGTGACTGGATCGAATGTGCGACGCAAATCCTGCAAAGTCTCCTCTTCACCCAATTTTATGCTTTGAAATTTTCTTTTTAAAATTTTTCTAGTTTTAACCAATTCCTTTAAAAGATTGGTATTCATCTTAATTTTTTTTTTTGTATAGCTTTGCTCTCTGTCTAGATATATTTGTGGTTTTGGAGTTAATTTTACAAGCTTACGTCTTCATCAATCGGAAATATATTTATTACTAAATGTAAATGTATGTATCAAACCCTTTTCTATATCGGCCACATGTGATTTCATTATCCTTATTTATTATTAAAAATCCATATTTATCTTGCCAACATTCCTGACAAATCCTCTCAAATTCTTGGAACGTCATATCACCTCTCACATGATCATTATAAATGTGTTTCATATTCATTCCATCCTGCTTGAACATAATTATAAAATTTGCATTGTCACGAACCAAATGTTTAGGTATATGCGTATATGTTTGACATAAATAAAATGAATCAATATTTTTATGTCGCCCCATAGTAAAATAGTCTCTCATGTTATTCTGCTTTTCACACGCAACATCATCAAATATCATAATTGAGTTAGGTTTCGCCATGTCTGATGAAATAACCTTCTCATTATTATTAAATGTAAAATATCCCATTCCCTTTATAGGTGTTATAAGTTGTCTTAGATACTCGTACTTGGGTTGATATAAAGATTTTGAGTATAAATAAATATTCTCAAATTTTAATCCGTTAGGGCTTTCAATTAAACTAACCATAACGTTAGTCTTTCCACAATTCGATGGTCCCACTATTAAAGCCCTTATGGAATTCGGTAGTAGACAGCTGTGCTTTATAGTTTTTGGATGATTATGAACGAAGTCTAAATTTCGCACATTAATTTTTGTATCTTGCTTAACTAATCGCATTTTGTTAACTAACTAAATTTTTTGCTTAACCAATTTATTTATTGTAGAAAAAAAAACCCGACAAGTATAAAATGCTCATATTCAATCAAAATAAAGTTAGTCGCAAAAGATCCATTCAAGGAAGAGGACTATTAAACAGATTTATTAATTCCCTACCTTTCGAACTTCATTTACCTGGATATCAATTCTGCGGACCTGGTACTAAGCTCGAGAAACGTTTGAAACGAGGAGACAAAGGCATAAATGGTCTTGACGCCGCATGTAAAACTCATGATATAGCGTATTCGAAAACCAGTGATATAGAAGAACGAAATAAAGCTGATCGAGAGCTAGCTGAAAGGGCATGGGAACGGTTTAAAGCAAACGATAGTACTTTAGGAGAAAAAATTAACTCGTATTTGGTCACCAACGCGATGAAGGCTAAAGTCAAATTTGGTATGGGTGTGGAGAAGAAAAAATATAAGAAAGCGGCAGGACAAAAAACTTTTTCGAACGCAATAAAGAAAACGACAACAATTTTAAGGAAAGAAAAACCCCAAGACATTAGCTCCGCCATTAAAATAGCAAGGAAAGCTATTCATAAAATGCTTAAAAAGAATAAAGGAGATGTAATTATCCCAAGAGTTATAAGAGTACCCAAAATTGGTGGGTTTTTGCCATTAGTACCAATTATAACAGCACTCGGCGCTTTAGGTGGACTAACTTCAGGTGTATCTTCAATAGCCAAGTTAGTTAGCTCAGCGAATAATGCTAAAAAGCAACTGGAAGAAAACATCAGACACAACAAAAGTATGGAGTCCATAGCAATGGGAAAGGGATTATACCTTAAACCATTTAAAAATGGAATGGGAATCATATGTAATAAGAGTAACATTTCAAAAAACTTTTGAAGCAGCTACCCAATCGACCTCTAACTGATTTAGATATAAAATTATTTGCACGAAAACATATTTCAAATTTTAGAGGAGTTTTTATGAGAGATAAACTTCCAAAAAATGTTCTCCATAACGAATGTGGAATAGTAAACCTTGATTCATATAAAGGATCTGGAACTCATTGGGTAGCTTATTATAAAAATGGAGACCAAGTGGAATACTTTGATAGTTTTGGAAATCTTCAACCACCAATAGAAATAATAAAATATTTAGGTAGCGATATAAAATACAATTATAATAGAAAACAAAATTTTGATTCTTTTAATTGTGGTCACTTATGTTTAAAATTTTTACTCCAATATAAACAATAAAATCCCAAATAATATTAAAATGAAAAGACATCTTGGTTTTTTTTATTTATTTTTTATTTAAATATAATGCATATATTATTTATTTTCCATTCTTTGTATTAGATTGTAAATTTTAATATCTTGTTTTATAATATGAGGCATTTTTTTACTAAACTCATAACACAGACGTAACAAATCAATTTCAATGTCCGGCTCATTGAACCCAGGTATTTCAGAAACCAGAACATTTGTCTTTTTTAGTGCTGCGCATGTTGGTATGTAGTAATTGTAGTAGAAATGAGCAATTTGTTTCCTCAATATATTGTTCCAGCAAATGAAAGATGTTAGAAATATGCCATTCCGGCATATAGACCTCCAGGCCTCGCTATCCAGTTTTATTTTGTTTTTGCCTTGAATTAAAACAAGATATGATCTGCCATTTTTATTCACAAAATCCAATTGAATGTGTTCATTTCTTTGGTCATCCAACAATTTAAATGAGTCAAGGAAAAAATCATATTGATCCAAACAAGCTTGAATGTAGGCTCTGTACGTAATTAGATGTAGCCACAATTCCCGTGTCAGTCCAATATAGTTTTTCCTTTTCTGTAACCATATTATAGGTTCGAAAAGCATGATAGAAAAGCCGCAAGTTACTTTCAAATTCAGGTCGACGAAATATTCCATCTCGAAAACAACTTCACGAGTTTGGAAATGTGAGTTTTCCTTTTTACTTTCCTGATCCATTCTTAGTGACGTTTTAAAATATACTAACGCCTTCTCCCAATAATTTTTCGAATATAAGGGCATGTTGAGATTCTTGAGATTTAGTCTTTTTCAAACCTTCCACCGAAATGTCAAATTTTAATCTACCCAATTTTGTACTGGTTGATTTTCAATATTGTCATGGAAATGATAATAGTATATATATTAAAGAATTTGCCTATATGAGTGGGTTTTCAATAGTACCAAACTATTGTTTGTTTAGGTCTCCTTTCGACAGCAGAGAACTACTGAAGGAGGGAAGAAGAAAAAACGCATACTGTAAGAAGTACGTACACGGCTTGGACTGGTCTGATGGAAAAATAAATTACAACTGCGTTGGGGATATTTTATCTCCATTGAACAGTTACAATTACGTTTTGGTGATTGGACAAATTAAAAAGGAATTTTTAGAAAAATATCTAAGTACAAATATTGTAAACATAGAATATAAAACAAGTTTCAGAAAAATGAGAAATTATTTCACTAATTGCCCAATTCATAAGGATCAAAAGTTTAAGTGTGCTGTTAATAATTTATATAAAATGTTTGTATTTATTGAAAGTAATGCAATCAATTCTTTTGATGAAATAATATATGATGAAATAAAATGTTAAATAAACAAATAAAAAGACTATGTTGTTTTAATTTATTATTTTTATTTACTTTTCTTAAAATTATTCTCGATATTTATAAAAGGTATTTTAAACATTTAAATATGGACTGTAAAAGGCGCTTGCAGTTATTTGCTGCTTCAGTTCCAATCTGCTCAGGGATTTATCCTCATCATCTAATAAAGGCTGTTTGGAAATAGAAAAGGATCCTTCGTTGATGCATCGTATGGTTATATCATCCAAAGAATTAAAACGTTTAGGCAAATATAACGTATGTCCCTCCAAGCTCAGCACTACCGCATCTCCGTATTTGGTTGTGGTCCGATAACAACCATCAATAACGTATTCATGATGCAGTACCATATCCTTCACATTTAAAATTGGTTTTAGATTTTTGTTATTAAATTTACTTATCAATTCCAAATTATCAGACATGACGCTAAGTTTGCACTTTCAATACTATTCAAGATGTGGCTTTCTTCTCACACTTTTATAGAAGCACAATGAAAACCAATATATAATGACGATGAATCCCACAATAAACAAAGGGTTACATAGCTTCCATATCAATGACATTTTTATAACACCATGATTTACGACCCAAAAAAGTATCAATCCCACTTATCAGTTACCGCCATCAATCTCTAATATCCCAATCCCAAATGAGCAAGACCCACAGCCTTCATAACATATAGTGAGGGTCACACTCAATGAATTTTTATAACTCCTTAATTGACTAACCAAATAGTTTCAATCCCACTTATCAGTTAAATCAACACCATCCCTAATAATAGCACCCACAATTAAAAACGTTGGATCCCAAATTCCTAATCCAAAAAGCAGCTTACACAAGTTCGAATCCCCCATTCCCCTTACAAAAAAGAGCTACATAGTTTCCATATCAATGACAGTTTTATAACAACATGATGAGGATCCCACAACAAAAAGGGCTAGGCCGAACCCTCCCTAGCATACATAGAGATCAATGTACAATAAGGATCCCCTAACAAAAAAGGGCTACATAATTTCCATATCAATGACAGTTTTATAACAACATAATGAGGATCCCACAACAAGAAAGGGTGACATAGCATAGAGATCAATGTACAATGAGGATCCCCAAACAAAAAAGGGCTACATAATTTCCATATCAATGACAGTTTTATAACAACATAATGAGGATCCCACAACAAGAAAGGGTGACATAGCATAGATATCAATGTACAATGAGGATCCCCTAACAAAAAAGGGCTACATAATTTCCATATCAATGACAGTTTTATAACAACATAATGAGGATCCCACAACAAGAAAGGGTGACATAGCATAGATATCAATGTACAATGAGGATCCCCTAACAAAAAAGGGCTACATAATTTCCATATCAATGACAGTTTTATAACAACATGATGAGGATCCCATTAAAAAAGTAATTAAGAAGTAATAAAGAAGTAATTAAGAAGTAATTAATATGAATTTGTATATACCAAATTCAACAAGAAAGGGTGACATAGCATAGATATCAATGTACAATGAGGATCCCCTAACAAAAAAGGGCTACATAATTTCCATATCAATGACAGTTTTATAACAACATGATGAGGATCCCATTAAAAAAGTAATTAAGAAGTAATAAAGAAGTAATTAAGAAGTAATTAATATGAATTTGTATATACCAAATTCAACAAGAAAGGGTGACATAGCATAGATATCAATGTACAATGAGGATCCCCTAACAAAAAAGGGCTACATAATTTCCATATCAATGACAGTTTTATAACAACATGATGAGGATCCCATTAAAAAGTAATTAAGAAGTAATAAAGAAGTAATTAAGAAGTAATTAATGTGAATTTGTATATACCAACTTATCCTACTGACGGCCTTTCAAGTGCCACTCAACAGATAAGTTGTGTAAATCTCTAGCCCCTTCTTTCGCCTCAAAGATGCCACAACGGATATGACATTGACGTGATGATGGTGATGCGAATGCGGATACGGATGACGATGATGATGGCGATGATGAAGCATTTGGGTTTGTATGAGTGACAACAGCCATGATTACAAATTAATTGACTGAAGTGAGTGCAGGCGGAAAATTTGATGAGATGGCTGTCGTTGTCGCCATACTGGTTTTATTTTACAATGCAGAATAACAAACGGCACGAATGCCGCGAGGCATCACAAACAAAAATATTTGCACAATGAATATGAACGAAAATGCCATTGTCAACTAATTATGCAGCTGAGTGGAGTTATAACAAATTTAAAGTCATTCGAGTACATGAAGGTTATTTGGGATACGCGTATAATGCAGTTGTTTTGAGTTAATAAGAGGCTCATTATGTAACTGATTCAAATACTTTAAGACTCAAAATTACCGGTTTTTTAGATTTTTAAGAATAGATTTGGAATGATCAAATTGCTCAATTTATTTGACAGATATAGAAAAATAACTCTTAACTGAGTTCAAGCAAGTAATGTCCGACAGTATGGGAGATCGGTTTATATGGGAGCTATATCAGGTTATAAATCTATAAAGACCATAACTGGTACGGCTGTTGGAAGCCATAGCAAAACTTTACGTGAAAATATTTGACATGATTATTAGAAGTTAAAAATCTACCACGTTTAAAATGTATTTTTTATAATTGCAGGAGGCTCAAGAAGTCCAATTGGTTTATATGGCAGCCAGGGAAGTAGCCAAGGAGGTAGAGGCTAGCGGGTCCAAGCCCCCCTCTTCCCTAGCAAACGATAAAACGACCATGATTTGCTGATCTGCACCTGGAATGTCTGCACTCTCTTTTGAGAAGGTCCAGTCTACGCATTGGCGAATGTATTGGGGAAGTACGAGGCATATATTACCGCCTTACTGGAAGTGCGATGGACCGAGAATGGCGTGACAATAACACCAAACGGTGACAAAAATATTATAGCTGACATAACGCGTGGCATGAATTTGGCTGTGTAGATTTGTAGTTACACGGAGACTAAAACCCTTCCCTCAAGCTTTACTCCGGTGGATGAGAGGCTAGCCATAATCCGCATAAAAGCCAAATTCTTCAACATCAGCCTTATTTGTGCCCATGCCACGACGGAAGACAAGTACAAACAGACCAAGGATATTTTCTACAAGCGCCTAGAGAGAGAATATGAACGCTGCCCCGCCTACGATATTAAAATCGTTCTGAGAGATTTCGCCGCTGCAAAAAACATTGTAGTTAGTAGCATCAGATTTCAACCTAGAAATATTCGCAAAGCCACATGGCAGTCACCCGTTCAAAACACGAGGAACCAAATTGATCACGTTGTGATAGATGGAAGGCATTCATTCAGCGTGTTAGATCGATCCATGGAGCGAATGTAGATTCAAATCAATACCTGGTTGCAGCAAAGGTTCGCACCCGATTGAGCATAGCGAGGAAAGTACAATATCCGACACTGCACGGAAGCAGGATATTGAAAAACAAACACAACAGCTGGCAACGGCATACTCCACTCGACTGACCCAACTGTTGGATGAAATCACTCCTTGTTCCGATAATATAATGGCGCAGGGGCAAACTATTGCCCACAATGTAAATGCCGCGAAATCCGTACTTGGGTACCGGAAGCCTCCCGCAATGAACCCATGATATGACCAAGAATGTCGAAATGCTACTGAAGCCAAGAATACAAGGCATACAGAGCGACCCTGCAATCAGTAGCAGCGCGCCAGATGAAGGTGAGGTATCGGGAGAAAAGGAGAGAGGAGAAACGTCTATTCCGCAGAAAGAAAAAGGAAATGGAAAGACATGAGTGTGAGCGAATTAAGATGTACAGGAGTCAGAATGAAGTTTGGAAATTCTACTAAAGAATTAAATATCAAACCGATGGCTTTGGTGCAGGCACGTCCTCCTGCAGAGACAAAGAAGGAAATCTGGTAACTGACACAGATAACATGCTGAGGATATGGAAAGAACATTTTACCCAACTGCTAGTGTCCAACGTTGGCTGCCAAGAGGATACTGCAGAACCAATCCCTGATGATGGTATAGAATGTTTATCTCCTAGTCAGAATGAGGTCCAAGTAGCAGTGACGCGACTAAAGAACAACAAGGCAGCAGGGGCCGACGGGTTACCCGCTGAACTATTTAAGACCGGAGGCGACACGCTGATAAGGCATATACATCAGCTTATCTGCACAATTTTTGCTAGAAGAACGCATACCCGATGATTGGAACCTCAGCATACTATGTCCCGTACACAAGAAAGGAGACAAGACGGAATGTGCCAACTACAGAGGAATAAGTCTCCTCCCCATCGCATACAAGATACTCTCGAGCGTTCTGTGTGAAAGATTGAAACGTAAAGTCAATGAGATAATTGGGCGCTATCAATGCGGCCTTAGAATTGGTAAATCCACTCAAGACCCAATATTTACACTGCTCCAAATTTGTATATGGTTCTGAGGCATGGGTACTTGTGAAAGCACACGAGGCAGTGCTTGAGAGTGTTTGAGAGAAAGAATCTTCGTAAAATATATAGACCAGTTTGCGTTAATGGAGAATAAACTGCGTTGCAACTGCGTTGGCTAGGTCATGTTGTCAGAATAAATGAAGAAGCTGCAGCAACGAAGTCTTTTGAAGGCAAACACGGTGGTACACGCAAACGGGGACGATCAAAAGCCCGATGAAAGGATCGAGTGGTGGGAGACACCTCGAAACTTGATGTCAGAGATTATAGAATGAGTGCAGTAGATGGAGATGCTTTGAACGCTATTCTACGTTCGGCTAGTGGAACAAATGTTCTATCATGTTCTGTCATTCGAGATAGTCAGCAACTTTATCTACCTCGGCACTGCCGCAACCAAAACGAATGAAACCAGTTTTAAGATAAAGCGAAGCATAATACTGGCAAACGGATGCTAGTTTGGATTAAGTAAGCAGTTTAGAAACAAGGCCACCTCTCAACAGACGAAGAATTCACTATACAGGACACCCGTGCTGTTATAAGGTTCTTGTGAAAGAAGACGAGGCAGAGCTTGGAGTGTTTGAGAGAAAGATTCTTCATTCATTTCTTTGCGATTCTTTAGTTTGGTCACAAAATATGTGGACCAGTTTGCGTTAATGGAGAAAATAGGCATGGTATAAGCCACGAGCTGTATGACGATAGCATAGTTAAACGTATCAAAATACAACGGCAGCGTTGGCTAAGTCATGTTGACAGAATGGATGAGGAGGCTCCAGCAAAGAAGTACAACCAAAAGACCGGGCACCCAAAAGACCGATGGAAGGATCTAGTGGTGGTAGACACCTCGAAACTTGATGTCAGAGATTATAGAGATTATAGAATGAGTGCAGAAGAGGGAGACGCTTAGGACGCTATTCTACATTCGGCTAGTGGAACAAATGTTCTGTCATAGCCAATTAAAGTAAAGTAAAGTAAATGTGTCAAGAATAGTTTTAGTTGGTTTATGACCTGATATAGCTCCCATATAAACCAAGCTAGATAATGATATGTACGACTCTAGAGGGCGCTCTTGCCACCCAATTTGGGTAAAATTGTGAAATTTGTGTTTAATTTTAATTTTCAACAACTATGCCAAGTATGGTCTAAATCGGTTCATAAACTCATATAGCTGTCATATAAACCGATCTTCATACTTGACTCCTTGAGGATCTAGAAGGTCCCAAAACCGGTATGGTTTCCGGTAGCCGTGTCATGTGTGGTTGAAATAGGTTTATAACTCGATAAAGCTCCCATCTAAACCTATCGCCCGATTTGTCTTCGTGAGCCTCTTGGGAGCAATAATCTGGCTGACATTTTAAACGTGTGTTTTTATACCCTCCACCATAGGGAGGGTATAAAAACACACGTTTTCGTCATTCTGTGTGTAACTATTCGAAATATTCGTCTGAGACCCCATAAAGTATATAAATTCTTGATAGTCGTGACATTTTATGTCGATATTGCCATGTCCGTCCGTCCGTCCGCTGTCAAAAGCACGCTTTCGAAGGAGTAAAGCTAGCCGCTTGCAATTTTGCACAAATACTTCTTATTAGTGTAGGTGGGTTGGGATTGTAAATGGGCTATATCGGTCCATGTTTTGATATAGCTGCCATATAAACCGATCTTGGGTCTTGACTTCTTGAGTCTCTAGAGGGCGCAATTCTTATCGGATTTGGCTGAAATTTTGCACGACGTGCTTTGTTATGATATCCAACAACTGTGCCAAGTATGGTTCAAATCGGTAAATAACCTGATATAGCTGTCATATAAACCGATCTTGGGTATTGAGCTCTTGAGTCTCTAGAGGGCGCAATTCTGGTCCGATTTGACTAAAATTTTGCACGTGGTATTTTTTGGTATCACTTTCAACAACTGTGATAAGTATGGTTTAAATCGGTCCAGGTTTTGATATAGCTGCCATATAAACCGATCTTGGGTCTGGACTTCTTGAGCCTCTAGAGGGCGTAATTCTATCCGATTGGAATGAATTTTTGCACGAAGTATGATATGATATTATGATATCCAACAACTGTTCCAAGTATGGTTCAAATCGGTAAATAACCTGATATAGCTGTCATTTAAACTGATCTGGGGTCTTGACTTCTTGAGCCTCTAGAGGGTGCAATACTTATCCGATTTGAACTATGCCGAGTATGGTTCAAAGCGGTCCATAACTTCATATAGCTGCCATATAAACCGATCTTAAATCTTGAGCGGTTCAAAGCGGTTCATAACCAGTTATAGCTGCCATATAAACCGATCTTGAATCTTGACTTGAGCCTCTAAAGGGTGCAATTCTTATCTGCAATTTTGCACGCTATGACTTTCAACAACTGTGCCAAGTATGGTTCAAATCGGTTCATAACCTGATATAGATGTCATATAGACAGATCTGGGGACTTGACTTCTTGAGGTTCTAGAGGGCGCAATTCCTATCCGATTTGGCTGAAAATTTGCATGGCGTATTTTATTCTTACTTTCAACCACTGTGTCAACTAAGGTTCAACTCGGTTCATAACCTGATATAGCTTTCATATAAACCGATCTGGGATCTTGACTTCTTGAGCCTCTGGAGGTTGCAATTATTATCCGATTTGAATGAAATTTTGTACGACGGACCTCTCATGATCATCAAAATTCATGTTTATTATGGTCTGAATCGGTCTATAGACTAATACAAGCTCCCATATAAATCGATCTCTCTATTTTACTTCTTGAGCCCCCAAAGGGCGCAATTCTTATTCGAATTGGCTGACATTTTACACAGGTCTCCAACATATAATTTAATTGTGATCCAAACCGGACCATATCTTGATATCGCTCTTATAGCAGAGCAAATCTTTTCTTATATCCATTTTTGCCTAAGAAGAGATGCCGGGAAAAGAACTCGACAAATGCGATCCATGGTGGAGGGTATATAAGATTCGGCCCGGCCGAAATTAGCACGCTTTTACTTATTTTCTATTTATAACTTCTTGTAGCCATGAAAAATACAGTTCATCTGTAGCTGTAGATGTACCTCCTAAATATGCGAAATAGTCATTCAAAAAATATGCCAAATGCGATCCATTGTGGATGGTATATAAGGTTCGGCCCGACCATAGGATGGGGGTATACTAATCTATTCATTCCATTTGTAACACCTCGAAATATTGATCTAGGACCCCATAAAGTATATATATTTGACGTCCGGAGTCGATTTAGCCATTCCCGTCCGTCCGTCTGTGGAAATCACGATAGCGGTCGAGCGCGTAAAGCTAGGCGCCTGAAATTTTGCACAGCTACTTACTATTAATGTAGGTCGTTGGTGATTGCAAATAGGCCATATCGGTTCAGATTTGGATATATCTCCCATATAAACCGATCTCAAGATTTGACTTCTTGAGACCCTGGAAGCCGCAATTTTTGGTTGATTTGGCCAAAATTTTGCATGCGATGTTCTGTTATGATATCCAATAACTATGTCAAGAACCTGATATAGCTCCCATATAAACCGATCTCCCGATTTGACTTCTTAAGCCCCTGGAAGCAGCACCTTTTGTCCAATTAGGCTTAAATTTGCCACGTAGTGTTTTGTTGTGAATCTCAACAACTATGCCAAGTAGAGTCCAAATCGGTCAAGAACCTGATATAGCACCCATATAAACCGATCTCCCTATATGACTTGTTGAGCCCCTGGAAGCCGCAATTTTTGTCCGATTTGGCCGGAATTTTGCACGTAGTGTTCTGTTTTAACTCGCAACAAGTGTGCCAAGAACGGTCCAATTCGGGCTATAACCAGATATACCCATATTTCAGCAGAAACCATGGCGGTGGGTTCCCAAGGGTTCGGCCCGGCCGAACTTAGCACGATATTAATTTTTGTAATTTATTTTAGTTTTATTTACTTTATTTCGTTTCATTTGTTTTATATTATTTTATGTTAGTTTATTTAATTTTACCATCTAAAGTCCACTTAAGCTACAAGCGAAATTTCTAAAATTGCGTCTAGCTACTCATAACAATCGAAACAACAGAAAAAGGAACTCCCACCAAGCACCACCATCATCAACTGTTTCTGCCTGTCACTAATCAATGTTCTTAAAAATTGCTATGCAATATTTTTTGATAGTTAAAACCACACAACTAACCGCAAAACGAGAAGCGAAGCACGCCCTCAACGGACACACTGGCTCAAATCGATGGATGATGCAGTGTCATGGAGCCCATTTTAATGGAGACTGCATTCGGTGACAAATTTCCTAATGGAAATGCCATCGATGCTTGTGGCATCAACACATAGCCACAACCACAACAAAAATAATAACAACAAAAACGAAAACAACACCAAGCGTAACCACCGACCAGGAGCAGAAATGACAACACACACACACACACACAAAAGGATAAGTTTGTGGCGCCACAGTCATTGTAGATGACTCTTGTTAACAATATTCGCCGTTATATTATGGGAGGATAAACAGAGACATTAATTTCAGCAGTGTCCATTGAAATTGAAAGAAGGAGGATGTCAATATGCATATAAAACTTAAATTAAATGTAAACAGAAATAAGTAAAAGAGTGCTAAGTTCTACCGGGTTGGATATTGGAAGCCCACCACCATGGATTTGCTAAAAATTTATACAAACTAAAATCTTAGCCAAATCGGACAAAAATTGCGGCTTCCAAGGGCTCAAGAAGCCTTATCTGGAGATTGGTTTATATGGGGGCTATATCAGGTTATAGACCGATTTTGACCGGGGCCTATATCAGGTTATAGACCGATTTTGACCATTCTTGGCACCGTTGTTGGATGTCGTAACAGAACACTATTTGCAACATTTTAGCTAAATCGGACAAAAATAGCGGCTTCCAGGGGCTCAAGGAGTCAAATCGGGAGATTGATTTATATGGGAGCTATATCGGGTTATAGACCGATTCGGACCGTACTTGGCACAGTTATAGAAAGTCATAACAGAACACTATGTGCAAAATTTCAGCAAAGTCGGACGAAAAGTGCGGCTGCCAGGTGCTCAAGAAGTCAAATCGGAAGATCGGTTTATATGAGAGCTATATACAAATCTGAACCGATATGGCCCATTTGCAATCTCCAATGACCTAAATTAATAGTTAGTATCTGTGCAAAATTTCAAGCGCCTAGCTTTACGTGTTCGTATATCGTGATTTCGACAGATGGACGGAAGGACGGACATGGCTAGACCGACTCAGAATGTCGAGACAATCAAGAATATATATACTTAATGGGGTCTTAGATCAATATTTCGAGGTGTTACAAATTGAATGACTAGCTTAGTATTTCCTCAGGAACTCTGAGACTAAGTCGAGTGGGTCTGGCTGGATGGGTCTGGCTGGATGGGTCTGGCTGGGCAGTTAAACAGGTGACGTGTATCGTTTGGTCCCTGGTTAAAATCGGGTCATATATCTTGCACGTCCGCATCAATCCTTGATCTGTAGGCGTTGAGGCAGCTGCATCTGCCGGAACGTAATTGGGACATAACTGCTCTGGTTTGCCGGAGGAGGTCAATTTCTTCCGGTCCAATGGGAAGCGGTCGTTCTTCAAGGACTACATTCACCCGATAGCTATTTACAGGATCTGCTACCGTGTTGTCTAGACCCGCTTGATATGCCGCATGATCCCGATGTTCTCTCTTGTAACGCTGAACCTCGTCTTAAGGCTTCTGGGCGGTGGATACCTATCCCCAAGATGACGATTTGGATGGTCTCTGCGGTAAGAGCCCAAAAGGTATTGCTAAGACAGCATGTAGTTATGTCCTCGCACTGGTAGAATCTTTGTCTCCTGATAGAGGTGGTCCACATGAGAATTGAGGAAACGGAGGGCGGCATTCTGACAGATCTGAATATTAGTCCACTGCGTTTCACAAAGTTGAAGAGACCATACTGGCGCTGCATAACTTACCACAGACCGGCCAATTGCTTTGTACGTGGTCAACAAGGTTTCTTTGTCTGCACCTCAGGTGCTGCCAGCAAGTGACTTGAGGACCTTGTTTCTACTTTTGACTTTATCGCAGATTGCTGTGGCATGCGGGGAGAATGTGTAAGAGCTGTCAAATGTGACGCCAAGTATTTTGGGACACTTGATGGTCGGAATCATTTCCCCATCGACCATCACAATTAGCTCGGCATTCACCTCACGCATATTTGTAGTGAACAATGTGGCTGAAGATTTGATGGCAAATATCTTAAGATTTTTTGCAGCGAAATTTGAGTTCGTTGAGGTAGACGTTCAACCTATCGCAGATGTCAATAATGGGTAGGGGGCGTGATGCCATGATTGTACAATCGTCCGCATACGATACAATCTCTATGCCGTCTGGGGGTTGGAATGGAGAATAGGTAGAGGTTAAACAGTGCCGGAGATATCACCCCGTCTTGCAGAAGTCTCTGTTTCACTCTTCGGAGTTTCGACTTCTTATCCCTAAATTTCAAAAATTACTGGCAACCACACAGATAGTTCACGAACTAGCGTTTCAGGCCTGGCTGGAGGGACGTGTTGGCGATGTCCTCAAATAATTTGGTTTAGCTGACCGTGTCGAATGCTTTCGATAGGTCCAGTGCTAGGGGGACCATCTTCGAAATCCATGCAGATGCTCGGCGAATAGAAATTCTCATACGATGCTCGGGATGACTAATGCCTCAAGCGTTGTTGTTGTTGTTGTCACTCTGCCCATTTTCCAGACATCGGGAGCTATTCTAGTGTTCTATGATAGGTTGAGTCGCCAGGTAGAACCAGATTTTTTCACCATCAGCGTAGAGATTTCGTCGGGGACAAACGCCATGGATGATTTGGCGTCAGGAATGACATTCGTGACTTCGCCCACCGTAAGTTATGATGGCTGTCCATCGGTTCGGAGACTACGGATACGACGAATGGCTCTCCTCCTTGATCTGTCACTCTGGGGATGTACAATAAATTGACGGTTGAATAACCTAGCGCATTTCTACGGATTAGTCATCCCGGAGGTTCTGTCATCCCATCTACCTGGGTTCGAGAGTGACTCAACAGTAGACCACAGCTTATCTAAACCGGCGCGTATGTTACTTTGCCCCAAGTGTTCCAGCCACAAATTCCACTTATGTTCGATGACTATGCTGCTTATTTCCAGAATAGCACATTGCATCCGCGACAACTGTGCAAGCTGCAGGTGTTGGTTAGCTTTGTCTCCTGGATCGCTGCAACCAATATGTTCTTCCTTATGAGTCGGAAGACTTCGTCGATCTTGCCTCTGAGACCATAGCGGTTACACTCACAGATACCAACTGATGATGAAGGCGGTTCGGGCAAACCAAACAGAAACAGTCCGAGTCCGAGGTTCTTTTCAATCCCAGCGCGGACCGGAAGCGTGCGTAGAATGCACTCCAGTATGTGCCTCTCCCATGACGTAAAAAGAACGAACACGTACACTGAGGCGGCAGCCCTTGCCGATGAGGATTCCATTGTGTCAATCCGGTGCGTACAACTGGATGCCTTAAATTTCAAATTGCAAATTTTGCCCATGAACATTCCACTAAGGAACAGGGGCAAACTTCTCACATATCAATGAGTGCAGTCCGATTCAAGTATAAGCTCAATGATAAGGGGCCTTTTATAGCCTCCTTTTAATAGCAGTGCGACTCCTCTTTAGAGAAGTTTTACATGGCATAGTACCTCACAAATGTTGGCAGCATTAGGAGGGGAAAATCACCGCTGAAATTTTATTCTGATGGTCTCGCCAGGATTGGAACCCAGGCGTTCAGCGTCATAGGCGGACATGCTAACCTCTGCGCTACGGTGGTCTCCACTGGCTGCCATAGGATTTGAAAATTCTGAATTAGTTCAAGACCTAACAAATTTAGCGCAAAGGGTGTGAGTAAAAAAAAAATTTATAAGAAAAATTAAAAATAAAATACTTATTGCTTATGCTTATCTTGCTTACAATAAAAAATAAAAAATGGTAGATAAAAAAATAAAATAAACTACATCCAGTGTTATTGTAGCATAACACTACTTAAATAAAATATAAAAAAAAAATTATAGCAAAAAATCCACATTAAACTTTTTTAATTCAAATACATGCAAACTCCAAATTAGTGTTTTCCTTAAAAGACTTGCGTTGAAGTCACAGTTTTATGCTTTAATGTATTTTTATAAATTATATTCCCCTTGAAGAGGAGAACAGCCTACCCTATTAGTGTTTATGTTAGTCTAAGTGAAAATTATGCCAAAGCTCAGCATGTGCCTGGATGACGATGAGTATGGTCATGAAATCCTAGCATCATAGTCCCCAAATTCCCCACTTAAAGCAGTGGTTACTTATTTAAACAAACAAGAAAGCAGAACATAACCACCATTGAGGGTTTTCCTCAAACTCCCACCTTCTCCTTATCTTACCATAACGTATAAAAAAGAAACACATTTTCTTATACTTTGCATAAATTTAGACGCCATTTGCAACATCACATCCCTAGAACTCTGAAACTGTGTTTTAATTTCGCCATTTGCTTTTCACTCATTCTCTTACGCCCCAAACTCAAACAAAGCAAATGCGAGAAAAAAAAACGTAACAACCTTAAATTGCTTTAAGCTGGTACTGTCATTAATTTCAGCATTTCTCTCATGCTGGTGGATTTTTCGAAAAGGGGAACTTGTCAAAGTCGTTTTTCATGTCGCTTGGCAAAGCTGCTGCATTTCTCCCTTACCATCTTGCCATGTTTTCCACCTTTACCAGGGTGAGGGGGTGCCAATAGGAACAATGCGGGGGTTAACATTACTTTCGCTTAAGTGTTTTTCAAAAAACAATTTTCTGAAGAACCTCAACATAAATCGATAAATGACCAAAGTGCACATGTGTGCCACCGCAACACGAACAAAAACTTCTGCGGCGGACACAATAAATGATATAAATAAATTCCAAACCACAATGAAATTTTTATTAATGACACAAAAATTGTGTCATGCTTGTATGCAAAGGCGCCTCACAAGTGCGGTCCCCTCTAAAGACAAACAGAAAAAAACACATTGTATGTAAAGTGAAAATAAATGTAAAATTAAATGATCGGTTGGCATTTAGGAAAAACAGGAATTTGTTTTAAATTGTTATTAATCATAACAAGCAAAAAACATTAAATCCATATCAATTGTTATGGTTTTGGGTTTCACAAACCTTTGCCCTAAAATGAAGGTGGTCATAAAATTTTATTTTGAGGTTGAAACTTTTGTCTCCCTCTTGTTACTCATAATGGTACATCGTAGCGTATGAGTGTCAACAATTTTGTTTGCATTACTCATACGCAGGGGAGTACAAATAGGCAAATTGATATTTGTTCAAATCATTATACCCGCCACCGTAGGATAGGGGGTATATTCATTTAGTCATTCCGTTTGCAACACATCGGAATATCAATTTTCGACCCTACATATTATATATATTTCGGATCGTCGTAAAATTCTAAGACGATTTAACGTTGTCCGTGTGTCTGTCCGTCCGTCTGTTGTAATCACTCTCGAGCCTTCATAAATTGAGATATTTAGCTGAAATTTTGCACAGATACGTCTTTTTGATGCACGCTGGTTAAGTTCTTGAATGGGCCAAATCGGACCTTATTTGGATATACAATAGCTCCTATATATATCGATTTTCCGATAAAGGGTCTAATGCCCTTAAAAACTTTAGTTTTCATCCGATTTCGCTGAAATTTTAAACAGTCAGTAGCTTTAAGCCTCCCTGCATCTGATCCAAATATGGTCTGATTCATAACGGACTATATTAAGATATAGCTGCCATATAGACCGATCTGCCGATAAAGAATCTAAAGTCCACAAAAGCGATTTCGCTGAAATTTGAGACAGTGAGTTATTTTAAGCATCCCACCTAAATATGGTTCAGATCGGACTATATTTAGATAAAACTTCCATATAGACCGATCTCCCGATAAAGTGTCTGAAGCCCATAAAAGCTTTCATTTGTATCCGATTTCGCTGAAATTTGAAACAGTGAGTTGTCTTAGACCTCCCCTCATCTAACGTAAATTTGGTTCAGATCGGACTATATTTGTCTATATTTCCCATATAGACCGATCTACCGATATAGGGTCTGAAGCCCATAAAAGCTTTATTTACTACCCGATATCGCTAAAATCTGAAACAGTTAGCTTGCCAACATCCGACCTAAATATGCTTCAGATCGGACTATATTTAGATATAGTTACCGATCTACCGGATAAGGGTCTAAGTCCCATAAAAGCTGCATTTATTATCCGATTTCGCTAAAATTTGAAAAAGTGAGTTATTTTGAGTCTCCGGCCATCTAGCCCAGACATTGTAAAGACCGGACGATATTTAGATATAGTTGTCATATAGACCGATATGCCGATTAAGGGTCTGAAGCCCAAGAGCTTCAACTATTACTCGATTTCATTGAAATGTGAATCCGTGAGTTGTTCTAAGCTTCCCGCCATCTGATCCAGATATTGTAAAGATCGGACGATATTTAGTTATAACTGTCATATAGACCGATATGTCGATTAAAGTTCTGACGCCCATAAAAGCTTTATTTATTGACCAATTTCGTTGAAATTTGAAATAGTGAGTTCTTTCCTACCGACATCCGATCCAAATATGAATCAGATCAGACTATACACATAAAATGTGACCTATTTTCTAATTTTGATTCCATTAAAAGTGGATTTCTTGCCTGATTTCGCTGAAACTTTTGCTTGTGTATGAGTTCTCGGCACCTGAATAAAATATGATCGAAACCAGCCCCTATTTAGATATAATTATAGATATAGTCGTGGAGTTATAATAAAATAGGATGATTATTATATCCCTGCAGGTGGGTATCCAAAGTGCGGCACTGCCGAACTTAACAAGTTTTTACTTGTTACAATTTCTATTGCATGGTTTTCGCAAGTTAAAAGTTTTATTCACAATTGTAAAGATTTTTTTAGAAAAAAAAAAACAAGTAAAAGCGTGTTTAGTTCGGCCAGGCCGAATCTTAAATACCCTCCATCATGGATCGCCTTTGTCAAGTACTTTGGCCCATATATCTTTATTGACAGACATAGAATAATGGATAAGAATTCCTATACTATTTCAGCTATGCCAAGGTAAGAACCGATTGTGGTCATACATGATTTGGCTGTTGAAGACCAAACTTCTAGCCCAATTGGATGAGAATTGTGCCCTTTAGTGGCTAAAGAAATAAATTTGGGAGTTATGTTTCTATGGAAGGTGTATCAGGTTATGGAACGTTTCATGCCATATTTATCACAACACGAATTTGATGTACAAAATTTCAGCCAAATCGGATAGAATTGCGCCCTCTAGCGGCTTAAGAAGTTATGATCCGACATTGGTTTATATTGGAGCTATATCAGGTTCTGATCCGATTTGGGGCCATACTTGGCGCAGTTGTTAGGAGTTAGAACAAAACACTTGGTGCAAAATTTCACCCAAAACGGATATTAACTGCGCCCTCTTGCGGCTCAAAAAGTCAAGATCCGAGATCGATTTATATGGAAGCTATATCAGGTTATGAACCGATGTGGACAATACTTGGCAGAGTTGTTAGAAGTTAAAAGAAAATACTTAATGCAAAACTTCAGCCAAATTGGATATGAATTACGACCTCCAGATACTCAAGAAGTCAAGATCCGTTATCGGTTTTATATGGCAGCTATACCAAAATGTTTATATGGAAGCTATATCAGCTTATGGAGATTCTTAGGCCATATTAAATACAACAAGAAGTCGTTGTGCAAAATTTTAGCCAAATCGGATAAGAATTGCTTTTTCTGGAGGCTCACGAAGTCATGATACGAAATCGGTTTATATTGGAGCTATAACAGGTTGTGAACCGATTTGAGTGATACTAGGCGCAGTTGTTGGAAGTTAGAATAAAACACTTCGAGCAAAAATTCAGTCAAATCGGATATTAACTGTGTCCTTTAGTGGATCAAGAAGTCAAGATCCGTTATCGGTTTATATGGCAGCTATACCAAAATGTTTATATGGAAGCTATATCAGGTTATGGAGCTTCTTAGGCCATATTAAACACAACAAGAAGTCGTTGTGCAAAACCAACAGAATAAAACACTTCGTCCAAAATTTCAGCCAAATCGGATTTTAACTGCACCCTTTAGCGGCTCGAGAAGTCAAGATCTGAAATCGGTTTACTTGTGAGCTGCATCTGTTTATGAACCGATGTAGACCATACTTGGTAGAGTTGTTGGAAGTCAAAATAAAACACTTGGTGCAAAATTTTAGCCTATTCGTATAATAATAGCGTCCTCTAGCGACTCAATAAATCAAGATCCCAAATCGGTTTATACGGGAGCTATATTAGGTTATGAACCAATATGGGCCATACTTAGGATAGTTGTTGGAATATAAAAAGCTTGGTGCAACATTTCAGCCAAATTGGATAATAATTGCGCCCCCTAGCGGCTAATAACTCAAGATTTGATATCGGTTTATATGGAGCTATATCAGGCTATGAATCGATTTAAACCATACTGGGCACAGCTATTGATGGCCAAACCAAAATACCTCATGCAAAAGTTCAGCCAAATCGGATAATACAATAGAAATCAAGATCCGATGTTGGTTTATATGGCAGCTATACCAAACCATATACGAATTTGGCCCATTTTTAATCCCAACCGTCCTGCATTAATGAAAAGTTTTTGTACAAAATTTCAAGCACTTGAATTTACTCCTTCGAAAGTGAGCGTGCTTTCGACAGACAGACGGAAGGACATGCTTAAATCGACTAACAATGTCAAGACGATCAAGAATATACATTCATTGTTGGGTCTCAGGTCAATATTTCAGATCAATATTACAAACGGAATGACGAAATTTGCATACCCCCCATTCTATAGTGGATGGTATAAAAAACACCTCTATAAATATTTTATTAAACATATAATAGTTGATATAATTCGCTTAATAACATAAAAATAAGACTCCACGGTGGCGCAGGGGGTCGCGTGTCCACCTATCATAGGCTGAATGACTGGTTTTAAACACCGGAGTGAACAAAAAAAAAATGTCAGGGGTGGTTATCCCCTTACTAATGCTGGCTACATTTTTTAGGTATCCTGCCATGTTAAAACTTCTCTACCAAGTGGTGTCGCGTGCGGCACGCAATTCGGACTCAGCATAAACAAGAAAGAGCATGCTAAGTTCGACCGGATCGAATCTTATATACCCTCCACCATGGATCGCATTTGTCGAGTTCTTTGCGCAGTATCTCTTTTTATGCAAACACTACGTGCAAAATCTCAGTCAAAGCGGATGAGAATTGCGCCCTCTAGAGGCTTAAGAAATCCAGACCCAAGATCGGTTTATATGGCAGCTATATCAAAACATGGACCGATTTGGCCCATTTACAATCCCAACCGACCTACGCTCATAAAAAGTATTTGTGCAACATTTCAAGCGGCTAGCTTTACTCCTTCGAAAGTTAGCGTGCTTTCGACAGACAGACGGTCGGACGGATAGACGGACGGACATGGCTAGATCGACTTAAAATGACATGATGATCAAGAGTATATATTGGGTTGCCCAAAAAGTAATTGCGGATTTTTTAAAAGAAAGTAAATGCATTTTTAATAAAACTTAGAATGAACTTTAATCAAATATACTTTTTTACACTTTTTTTCTAAAGCAAGCTAAAAGTAACAGCTGATGACTGACAGAAGAAAGAATGCAATTACAGAGTCACAAGCTGTGAAAAAATTTGTCAACGCCGACTATATGAAAAATCCGCAATTACTTTTTGGGCAACCCAATATAATTTATGGGGCCTCAGACGCATATTTCGAGGTGTTACAAACAGAATGACGAAATTGGTATACCCCCATCTTATGGTGGAGGGTATAAAAATAAAATTTTGTTTATATCTTATCTAAGAAATTTGTATTTTGATAGAATTTATGTGAGAATATTCCATGGTTGAAGTTAATATTAACCAAATGCTTTAAAATCTTGGGTCATATTTAGATTCTGATTTCGTTTCTAATTCCAGTTACTACTCTGCTTACAATACTAATGGAATGCTGCATTACATGTTTAGCTTCTTCCCCCGCCACCTTGATTGTCTACTTCTTTCTGTTTTGCATTTCTGGAAAAGCTAAAAGGCCAAGTACGTTCGTATATAATGCTTGTATGTGCTGAAATTGTTATGGCCGATTAACATATTCTTCTGTTGCTGCTACTACGGATTCTCCATTCTATTATTTGTTGTTGTTGGGGTTTGTCAAAGAGATACCCGTAATGTTTGATGGCTGTGCAAATCATTTGATTGGAATTTCAAGCACGTCCATTGCCAAAGAGAGCACAAACTCAAAAGATGGAAATCTAGGAATGTCTTTGCCATCGTCTTGGCTTGCAGTGCATCTTGTTAACACAGTTGCCAGAGTAAAGTGGAATTTTCAAGCAGCAACAGCAGCAGCAGCGTAAGCTCCGATCTTTCATTGCATACAAATACACGCATGGCGGGTGATGAGGCAATCTGTTACACATACTTATGCCACAGTATGGGGGGGGGATGGTTAAATAAGGTACAAGGTTTGAGTGAGTTTGTTATCGTGCCACACAATCAGCTAGGAATAAACATGGCCCCCAACCCCCATTTTTGTTTCCTGCTTTCTTAGCTAGCGCACATTGTCGATGGTAATGGTAGGTCATGTTAGTCATGTTTCAGGTTCCACTCGAATCTTACTTTGCTATGCATTCACTATTAGCAGCTGCATCCGTCTTTTCTAGATTCGAACACGTCTTTTTGCTCGTTTGTGTGGCATGCTGTGGCTGCGGTGGTGGTGTTGACTTTCATTTCCTTATGTTTTGATGGACTTTATCTGTTACTCTCAAGCTGAGGTTAAGTAAGAAATACGAGGGTTGATGAAGAAGTTTTTAAGGCACTTTATAGTTAAGAACAGCGGTGAGATTAGAAAGCAGGAGTGCAGAAGACTTAATAATTTTATGTTCATGAATCTTCATTTTTGTGTTCAATGGTCAGTAAGACATTATGACGACATAAGGGATAAGAAGACCCAGATGTCCGATTGCCCGATTTTCGTAAAATTATGCACAATTCATTTTTTTAGTTAAGAAATCAATGCTAGTAGTTTATGGGAAAAGTCAGTTCAGATAAAGATAAATCGCCCATATATTCCTTTCATATGTTACTGCTATAGCAGCCACAATCTTCATTAGATTTTTGAAAAGTTTTTGTACTCGACTTTTCATTTGACGTCGCACAGTGGGATAGAATCCAAAAAAAAGTACAAGCGTGCGTACAAGTTCGGTCGGTCCGAATCTTGGGAACCCACCACTAAGGATTCTGCCAAAAATTTATACAAAACAAATGTAGTTGAAGGGCATAATTTCATTGTACATATCAAAGTTCTGTCAAACCAGCAAAAATTAAAGCTCCTAGGAACCGAACAAAGATGATCGAGAGATCGGTTTATATGGGAGCTATATCAGGTTATAGACTGATTTGGACCGTATTTGGCACAGTTGTTGGAAGTCATAACAAAACTCTACATGCTGAATTTCAGCCAAATCGGATAAAAATTGCGACTTGTAATGGCTCAAGAAGTCAAATCGGGAGATCGGTTCATAGGGGAGCTATATCTGAATCTGAGCTTATATGCCCATTAGCAATTCCCAACGACCTACATCAATATTAAGTATCTGTTCAAAATTTCAAGCGGCTAGCTTTACGCGTTCGACCGCTATCGTGATTTCGACAAACGTACGGACGGACATGAGTAGATCGAATCAGAAAGTCGAGACGATCAAGAATAGATATACTCATCGGGGTCTTAGACGAATATTTCGAGGTGTTACAAACGGAATAACTAGACTAGTATGCCCCATCCTATGATGATGGGTATAAAAACGTACTAAGTTTGGCCGGACCGAATGTTGGGTACCCACATCCATGAATTCCACAAAAAATTTGACTTTATTAACTCAGTTCGTATTTGAATTATTTTACAACAAACAAATCGGGAATTGGTAGCGGGCTCTATGATCTCAAGTAGTCCCATCGGGGAATCGGTATTTAAGAGACCTATATGAGTATATAGACCGATTCGGATCATACTTTCGCTGGAAATCATACTATAAGTGTTTGTGTCAAATTTCAGCAATATTAGGTGAATCTTAAATCCTCGAGGTGCTCAAGAAGTCAAATCAAGATGTCAAACTCGTACATAAACAATATCTGTTTATATACCTCTTCGGATCATACTTGGATGCTGGAAGTCATGTCAGAAGAGTTTGTGCCAAATTTCAGCCAAATTAGATGAAGATTAAAGCCAAATTAGATGAAACTGAGGCCCCTGTGGTGCAGAGGTAAGCATGTCCACCTATGACGCTGAACGCCTTGGTTCAAATACCGAAGTGAACTTTAACAAAATTTTCATCGGCAGGTATCCCCTTACTAATGCTGGCTTCATTTGTGAGGCCATGTTAAAACTTCTCTACCAAGTGGTGTCGCTATGCGACAAGCCGTTCGGACTCGGCGTAAAAAGAGGCCCCTTGTTATTGAGCTTAAACTTTAATCGGACTGCACTCTTTGATATGAGAGAAGTATCCCCTGATCTTTAATACAATGGGAATTATAGTTATATGAAAATTGAAGCTTCTGGAGCTTAAGAAGGCAAAACCGGAAATGGTTGCCCAAAAAGTAATTGCGGATTTTTCATATAGTCGGCGTTGGCAAATTTTTTCACAGCTTGTGACTCTGTAATTGCATTCTTCCTTCTGTCAGTTATCAGCTGTTACTTTTAGCTTGCTTTAGAAAAATAGTGTAATAAAAGTATATTTGATTAAAGTTCATTCTAAGTTTTATTAAAAATGCATTTACTTTCTTTTAAAAAAATCCGCAATTACTTTTGGGCAACCCAATAAGTTTATATGGAGGGTAAACCAGTTAATTGATAGATTCGAATAATAATTGTCCAATCCAGAAGTATAAAAGGCAACTTTCGTTTAGGGGCTATCGTTCGAAGGTTACGGTGCGGATCATACTCAGCATTGATATTGGAAAACGGAAACAAAGTCCTTGTGTCAAATTGCAGTCAAATCGGATAAAAATTGAAGTCTTTAGGGACTCAAGAAGTATAAACTGGGGAACGGTATATATCTCCATTTACAATCCCCAAAAATCTATATCAACAAGAAATATCTGTGCAAAATTTTAAGCGGATATCAGACGGACAGATGAACGGAAGGACTCAGAATATCAAGAGGATCAAAAATATATCTACACTTTATACTGTCTCAGGTCAATAATTCGAGGTTTTACCCCCATAGTGGAGATCTGGGCTTTGCATTTTAAGAAAAACAGGGTTTTTTCCAATTTTTGAATAAGAAACTGACTAGTTTGGAGTATATATTTCACCGATTTAAGTTGACATATCCTATACAAACTTCGTTTCAAACGAGTCTATAATATGTACTCTTAACAGAAGAAGGGGGAAAAGTTGAGGCATTTAATAAAGTTTTTTCAACAAATAGGAAAAAGAATGCAACAACCCACTTTTTTCACAGATGTCTTCAAAAATCCTAAAATACGAAGCGACTCCTTGGCAGAATTTTAAAAAATTAAACCTAAAGGTCGAATATCACCCAAACCATTGGAGAAATTTTCTATCAAAAATTTTGTGTAGGGATTTTTGAGACCTACCCAGGAAAAAAAAGAACATTTTACCCAACTACTAGTGTCCAACATTGGCGGCGAAGAGGAAACCGCAGAACCAATCCCTAATGATGGTATAGATTGTTTACCTCTTAGTCAGAATGAGATCCAAGTAGCAGTAACCCGACCAAAGAACAACAAGGCAACAGGAGCCGACGGGTTACCCGCTGAACTATTTAAGACCGGAGGCGACACGCTGATTATGCGTATGCATCAACTTATCTGCGCAATCTGGCTAGAAGAACGCATACCCGATGATTGGAACCTCAGCATACTATGTCCCGTACAGAAGAAAGGAGACAAGACGGAATGTGCCAACTACAGAGGAATAAGTCTCCTCCCCATCGCATACATGATACTCTCGAGCGTACTGTGTGAAAGATTAAAACCTAAAGTCAATGAGATAATTGGGCCCTATCAATGCGGCTTTAGACCTGGTAAATCCACCTTAGACCAGATATTCACACTGCGCCAAATCCTGGAAAAGACCCGAGAAGGACAAATCAATACCTACCATCTCTTTGTTGACTACAAAGCCGCCTTTGATACTCCCTTAGGTTCAAAGGTATTTCAAGCCACGTCTGAGTTTGGTATCCCTGCAAAACTTATGCAGGATGATACTTGCTGATACGCGTAGTAAAAATAGGAAAGAATCTCTCCGAACCATTTAATACCAAACGAGGTTTCAGACAAACAGACTGCCTATCGTGTGATCTCTTTAATATCCTGCTGGAGAAGATTATACGAGATGCAGATGTGAATAGATATGGCACACTAATCACAAGAGATCACATGCTACTCGCCTATGTCGACAACATCGATATCATAGGTCGGTCACCGGAAGTACAATAGTAAGTGCAGCCTTTGAAAGAATCGAAAGAGAGTCGGTGAAAATGGGTCTGGCAGCAAATGGAGATAAGACGAAATGGATGGTTTCAACTCCCAAAACACCCTGTACAACCGAGCAGGTAAAGAAAATGGAAAAACTTTGAGACAGCCAGTAACTTTATCTACCTCGGCACCGCGGTAACCGAAATGAATGACACCAGTTTTCAGATTAAGCGAAGAATAATACTGGCATACAGATGCTACTTTGGACTAAGTAAGCAGTTTAGAAACAAGGCCACCTCTCGACAGACGAAGATTACGCTATACAGGACACTGATACTATCCGTGCTGTTATATGGTTCTGAAGCATGGCTACTTGTGAAAGCAGATGAGGCAGTGCTCGGAGTATTTGAGAGAAAGATTCTTCGTAAAATATATGGACCAGTTTGCGTTAACGGAGAACGGCTGTATGACGACGATAGTAGCATTGCGTTGCAACTGCGCTGGCTAGGTCATGTTGTCAGAATGAATGAAGAAGCTCTAGCAAAGAAGTCTTTTGAAGGCAAACACGGTGGTACACGCAAACCGGAAAGACCAAAAGCCCGATGGAAAGATCAAGTTGTGGCAGACACCTCGAAACTTGGTGTCAGAGATTTTAGAATGAGCGCAGAAGATCGAGGCGCTTGGAACGCTATTCTACGTTCGGCTAGTGGAACAAATATTCTGTCATAGCCAACTAAAGGAAAGTAAGTATCCAGGAAAAAAGAAATTTGAAAATGGGACCACAAATAAAGACTTCACAATTTTTCGATATGCTGGGGTAACCAAAATTAGGGCCTTGCCATGAGCCGCCTGGGCCACCAAGGGACTAAAAATTAGTAGTTTTTTTCGATTCTATCACACTGTGCGTCGTATTATGTTGGTTATATATCGTCGAAATCGGATCAAATTTAAATAAAGTCCCATATTATTAAATTTTGGCTACATATTTTCAAAATTTTATTCAAAATGTTCTTTATTGTTAATTAGCCTGGATAATCGAATCTGAAATTTGATCAGATTCAGGTATGTCTCCCGAGTTTTTCTTATATTTCTTGTTTAATTCTGCAACTTTCTTCCTCACCCCTCGTTACTCTAACAAGTGTCTCGTTCTATTTTCTGCTCTGTTCTGTTCTTTGCTTTCATTTCATTTGATTTTAGTTTTACGACATGACTGAGGTTAAATACTTAAATATCTTAAGGATGCTGATCCTTTTAACACTATTTCTTGAATTCTAGCTCTCGTACTCTTCTTCATAGGTTCATATGGATTTTTATATGATGTTGATTTTTTACTCTTCACTTCAAATCTAATCGTGGTAAGTGTTTCCTTTCAAATCATTAAATTAACTTTTGATTGTGTGTGTGTGTGTGTGTGTGCTCAGGTGACGTACACAGATACTTACGTAATAATGCAGATAAAGTAAATACACATCGATAAGGTGAAAAACATCTTTCCGAGAAATTGTTGATGACAATAAAGTTCATTAAGTTACTCAAGTGGAGATGGAGCGGAGTGTTGGATTCTGAAGGAAATTTCATTCTCCTCTTGAGCGTGACCTGTTTTGCGTGAATAAAAGCAAACAATTCTCGGTAACGGCAATTAAATAGAAAAGGATGGGTTTAAATCGCTTCAATAATATAATCACATAAATACTCTTTCGAAAATATTAAATGATAAAAATGTTGTAGCGCCATTCGAAGAGTAACATTCCATAGTGGAAAAACGCAGATAGACTTGGCAGGAAAATCAGTAAAACGTGCAAAGTTCGGACGGTCCCAACCTTGGAAACCAACCACCATGGGCTGCTAAAATGAACAGAAATCAACTCAGTCTAAATCTAGATAAGTTTGAAGAAATCAAATCAGGTAACGATTGTTAAAACAGGATGATTTATTTTTATACCCTACACCACTGCTGTGGTACAGGGTATAAGAACTTAGTGAATTTGTTTGCAACACCCAAAAGAAGGAGAGATAGATCTAGTGATAAGTATACCGACCGACTCAGAATCACTTTCTGATTCGATTTAGCTGTGTCCGTCTGTCTGTATGTCCGTCTGTCTGTCCATGTTAATTTGTGTACAAACTACAGGTCGCAATTTTCATCCGATCGTCTTCAAATTTAGTATGGGCATGTTTTTTGGCCTAGAGACGAACCCAATTGAAATTGGAAAAAATCGGTTCAGATTTGGATAAAGCTTCCATATATATGTTCGTCCGATTTGCAGTAATAATGCAATAAAACAGTCGCTTGTTAAACGATTCTCTCGAAATTTGGCAGGAAGGATTTTCTTATGACTCCCAATATAACTGGGGAATTTTATAGAAATCGGTTCAGATTTGGATATAGCTGCCATCTCCCGTCATTTGTCAACCGTAGTTATTACATTTTGAACATATTTGCTTTGCTCGAAATTTGATACAGTAATTTTAATTACCTATCCGCCAAGGTCCATCAAAATTGGTTCAGAATTCGAAATAATCCCACTTTTGTATTTAAAGGGTAGGTGTAGGGTATTATAAAGTCGGCACCGCCCGACTTTTGCCTTTCCTTACTGTTTTTCTCATAATCCCACACTAACTCTTATATGTATGTGGCATCTCATAAATTCTGTATGTGTCATCGACTCGAGATGTGTAATTACCAATGTTTCTAAATATAATCCAAAGGATTATCTAACTTTTTATGTCGTCTTAGCTCAAAAAGCACAGACACAAGAAAAAAAATTTTTTCCCCTGAAAGCCATTCAATGCATTTAAAAGGATATGCTCTTACGTCAATAGACAGTCCCTAGAGTTTAGAACGCTAAAACACAAATTGCTTTTTGCTCTTGGCTAGTCAATGTTCACCACATGAACTTTTAAGAATATTTAATTTTATTGTTTTTTTGTTATTGTGGTTTTTTTGTTTTTGGTTCAACGTTTTATGACCGCATTGCGATGGCCTTAACTTTTACTTTCACCCATGCATTCACTCCGTCCTTCGCTGTTGAGTGGCTTGGGGACGTAGAACAGCAAGACAAATTAGTCTAATGTAATGGGGGGACTTTGAATACTCATTTTTATTTAATTATTTAAATTGCAATGACATTAGCCACAACAATGTCAAAATAAGACAAAAACGAAAAAAAATGAACAAGAAGTATTGAAGAAAAACATTGAGGGGAAAATGTACGCAAAATTACACATGAATAGAGCCCCCCCTTTTATAATGGAATAACATTTTAATTTATTAAAATGAAAAAAAAAAACCAAACGGAATTTCAATTCCTTACGTCGTTTCCTACGACAAGGATGCTATTAATTTTTAATAACACCTCAACGTAGCCTTGTTGTGTTACTTAAGGATATTTTGTATGCATATTCCCCACTTTGTAGGAGTACACAGCGACAGAGACACAGTCACGAAATTACATTACAAGTATTTGTTTATTTTTCCGTTGAGACAATGAACAGCTGCTTGAAGGTTCTTCAAGTGAACAATTAAGACTTTAAACGGTTACAATGAAAAGTAGAACAATGCCCTGCAAATTAATCGATGAAACACAATCGATCACTTGTAATTAGCAAATTGTTGCTTCATACTTTTACCATTACGTTTTCTTTAGCGGGATGGAGAAGAAAATTTTAATGAGAGAAAATTAATACACTAAGACAACAATTTGAAATAGACCATTTAAAGTTGAAAATTTGGGTATGGGACTGCTTTTTGCAGGGAAATACGTTTATTGCCTCGATCGATCGACATGACCCCTTGGAGGTTTTTGCTGGGTTTGAGCATTCCGCTATCTCCTTACTGGCTAGAAGTCGTAAGGTAAGGATGGTTTTAATCCCCAATGTAAGGCAAATCAGTTTCTCATCCTATGTCTTAAAGACACTGGAAATATAAATTGACAATAGTATGAATTGGGACCGTCTTGACCCTTTACTGGTGGCTATCAACATACTTACCCTAAAGGTCGGTTAGTTGACTATTGACACTGTGGATGAAATTTTGCATGTAGTGTTCTGTTATGACTTCCAATATGGGTGCTTAGTAAGGTCTAAATCGGTCTATAACCTGATATGTGTTTGGCTACATCAATGGATATTTTGTTGTGGGCGACTTCACCAAGATGGGTTCTATCTCCTCTTTTGTGACATCTGGTTATCAATGGGATAATGAAGTTTTTCAAGAAGGAAAGGTTGAAGTTGGGTTTCTGTGCGTATGACGTCTTCATCGTGGTGGGAGGCCGACTGCT
Source organism: Stomoxys calcitrans (assembly GCF_963082655.1). Lineage (NCBI taxonomy): Eukaryota > Metazoa > Arthropoda > Insecta > Diptera > Muscidae > Stomoxys > Stomoxys calcitrans. The sequence continues at coordinate 66,673,879 of NC_081553.1, read as the reverse complement.
CTCTACTACTACTAACCTACTTCAGGGGAAGTTGAAAAAGCTGTATAGTTAGGCGAGTTCCAATGGTCTTGGTATAAACACCCGAAAGACTGAACTTGTGCATTTTATACCCACCACCATAGGATGAAGGTATACTAATCTAGTCATTCCGTTTGTAACACCTCGAAATATTCGTCTGAGACCCCATAAAGTATATATATTCTTGACCGTCTCGATGTTTTGACGGACGTACAGACAAGGCTAGATCGACAGCCATGTCTGTTCGTCCGTCTGTCCAAATAACGATTGCGTTCGAATGTGTAAAGCTAACCGCTTGAAATTTTGCACAAATACTTAATATTGATTTAGGTCATTGAGGATTGCAGTTGGGACGTATCGGTTCAGATTTAGATATTGGTCCCATATAAACTGATCTCCCGATTTGACTTCGTGAGCCCTTACAAGCCGCAATTTTTGTCCGATTTCGCTGAAATTTTGCATGTAGTGTTCTGTTATGACTTCCAACAATTGCGCCAAGTATGGTTTGAGTCGGTCTATAACCTGATATATTGGGTTGCCCAAAAAGTAATTGCGGATTTTTCATATATTCGGCGTTGACAAATTTTTTCACAGCTTGTGACTCTGTAATTGCATTCTTTCTTCTGTCAGTTATCAGCTGTTACTTTTAGCTTGTTTTAGAAAACAATTGTAAAAAAGTATATTTGATTAAAGTTCATTCTAAGTTTTATTAAAAATGCATTTACTTTCTTTTAAAAAATCCGCAATTACTTTTTGGGCAAAAGCTCTTATATAAACTGAACTCCCGATTTGACTTTTTGAGCCCTTACAAGGCGCAAATTTTACCCACTGTGGCTGAAATTTTGCATGTAGTGTTCTGTTATGACTTCTAATAACGGTGCTTAGTAAGGTCTAAATCGGCCAATAACCTGATATAGCTCCCATATAAACCGATCTCCCGATTTGACTTCTTTAGCCTCTACAAACCGCAATTTTTGTTCGATATGGCTGAAATTGAGCGTGTGGTGTTCCGTTATGACTTTCAACAACTGTGCCAAATACGATCTAAATCGGTCTATAACCTGATATAGCTTTCATATAAACCGATCTCCCGATTTGACTTCTTCAGCCCTTACAGGCCTTAACTTTTGTCCGATTTCGCTGAAATTGTATTAAGTTGCTGAAATTGTATTGCATGTAGTGTTCTGTTATGAATTCCAATAACTGTGCAAAGTCCGGTCCGAATCGGTCTGTAACCTGATATAGCTCCCATATAAACTGATCACTCGATTTGACTTCTTCAGCCCTTACAAGCAATTTTTGTCCGACTTGGATGAAAATGAGCATTTAGTGTTCCGTTGCGACTTTCAACAACTGACCAAGTACGTTACAAATCGGTCTATAACCAGATATAGTTCCCATATAAACCAATCTCCCGATTTGACTTCTTGAGCCCTTACAACAATCCGCAATTTTTGTCCGATTTGGCTGAAATTTTGCATGTAGTGTTCTGTTATGACTTGCAACAGGGAAATGCGGGTTGGCGGCATGCTATATGCGGCACGATGGATTATTTACCAGGGGACTCCTTCCTTGTTAACGACTAACATGTAGTTTTACCGGAAAGGGGTCTCTGGGTTGAGGATAACCCCCTTTCCGGGACCATTTGTGTACAGGGATTGGTCCAAATTGAATGAGTGCACCGGGGCAGACGATTTCATAGAGTTCGTTGCAAACAGGCATCTGGACGAATGTAGCGTATTTCAGGTGGAGGTCTTCGCGGTCCTGAAGCCATTGGAAATTATGTCGATGAAGAAGCGTGGGGCACGATGAGAATGTCGGGATAAACGTGGAATTGGGCCACATGAAGTCAAGACTGATTTGAAGAGGAAAGGTGGTTGTACTTGCAAAACGCTATCAAGCTCTGGTGGATTCCAGGCCATAAGAGACGGCGAGAAACGAAGCTTCCGAAGAAGTGGCTAGGAAAGGATCGCCGATAAGGGAAAATCGTGCCATGGAACCAGTGTGCCTTCCCTTGTGCAAGCTTCTTGGTAGGGTGATAACTTTACCGCGCGAATGAAATCTGGGTTTGTGCTGTGGGGACTAGAGCTGGCAAAACATCGATGGCACTATCGACATTTAATTGCTTGTCTGAATTTCATTTGATATTTTTCCTATGGATACTATCAGCAAAGGAAATTTTTTTGCAAAATTTAACAAAAATAAACGATCCTATACTAAATTAGTTTTATAAGATGCATTGAGCCTATAAATGGCGCAATTTTTCAGCCAATTGGGTTAAAATTTTTTACAACGATTTCCCTCATGATTTCTAGCTGACTTTTGTTAAATTTGGTTTTATTCGATCTGTGCACTGATATTGCTTCTATATAAATCGATCTAAATCGATCGATCTAAAGTATAAATATTCTTGATCGTCATGTCATTTTAAGTCGATCTAACCATGTCCGTCCGTCTGTCCGTCCGTCTGTCCGTCCGTCTGTCCGTCCATCTCCCTGTCCGTCTGTCCGTCCGTCTGTCCGTCCGTCTGTCCGTCTGTCCGTCCGTCTGTCCGTCCGTCTGTCCGTCCGTCTGTCCGTCTGTCGAAGCAAGCTAACTTTCGAAGGAGTAAAGCTAGCCGCTTGAAATTTTGCACAACTACTTTTTATCAGTGTAGGTCGGTTGGGATTGTAAATGGGTCAAAGCGGTCCATGTTTAGGTATAGCTGGTATATAAACCGATCTTGGGTCTTGACTTCTTAAGCCTCTAGAGGGCGCAATTCTGGTCCGATTTCACTGAAATTTTGCACGTGGTATTTTGGTACAACTTCCAATAACTGCGCTAAGTACGGTTCAAATCGGTCCCTATTTAGGTATAGCTGCCATATAAACCTATCTTGGGTTTTGACTTCTTGAGCCCCTAGAGGGCGCAATTCTCGTCCGATTTGCATGTGGTGTTTTGGTATAACTTCCCATAACTGCGATAAGTATGATTCCAATCGGTTCATAAACTGGTATAGCTGCCATATATACCGATCTTGGACCTTGACTTTTTGAGCTGCTAGAGGGCGCAATTCTCATCCGAGTTGGCTGAAATTTGGCATGAGGTGTTTTTATATGACTTTCAACAACTAAGTATGGTGCAAACCGGTTTATAACCTGATATAGCTACCATATAAACCGATCTGGGGTCTTGAATTATTGAACCTTTAGAGGGCGCAATTTTCATCTGATTTGGCACAAATTGTGTACAACGGAGTCGTTCATGACATTCAACATAAGTGTCCAATATGGTCTGAATCGATCTAAGCTTGATACAGCTCCCATATAAACCGATCTCTCGATTTTGTTTATTGAGCCCCTACAAGGCGCAATTCCTATCCGAATGGACTGAAATATTACACGATAACTTCTACAATGTTCAGCAATCAGCAAGCATTTATGGTCCGAATTGGACTATAACATGATATAGCTCCAATAGCATAACAGTTCCTATTCATTATTCTTTGTTTGCCTAAAAAGAGATACCGGGCTAAGAACTCGAGAAATACGATCCATGGTAGAGTGTATATAAGATTCGGCCCGGCCGAACTTAGCACGCTCTTACTTGCTACTTCTCATTTTCGGTTGAAATATAAGTGATGGGAAATTATCGATGTTGTCAATATTTATTATTAAAAATATCGAAAATATCTAACGTGCCGATAATCGATAGTTTGACAGCATTAGTGGCGGCCCCATGGCCGATAATTTTACGAAACAGAACTACACATATAATGGGGCTAAGGAAGCATTTCTTCGAACTGCTGATAGTAGTTCTGACTGACCATTGCAATCTCAGATTGTGGAATTCACTATAGAGAAAGGGAGAGTCAGCAGAGTGTGCGGTGACGAATAGAAAATGGAGTTACACTGCCCTGCTAGCTAGAGTACAGAATGGGCCTGGGGGTTTACATTGAGAACCCAGTGACTGACAACTGTTTTAGACTGCCTGATCATAATACGGTCCTGCAGGCGGAGATCCGGGCGTTTACGGAATGCGAGAAGTGGTGTGGTGCTAACGCGAGGACGTCGTGGGTGAACATCTTTACCGACAGTAAAATTGCCATAAGGGCAATAAAAACCAGGACGGTAAGGTCACGAACAGTCTTGCAGTGTAAGAAGGTGATTAACGCCTTCTCTGAGGATGGCAAAATCCGCATCGTTTGGGGGACGGGCTATAATGGAGTAAAGAGAAATGAAAGGGCAGACGATTTGGCGGTGAAGGTCAGAGGACTGCCGTCAATAAACTTGATTAACCCGAAGCCTTTCGGGTCGACGCAGACCGAGTTAAGGGAGTAGGACGGCGAAAATCTTATGGGGGGATCCAGATCGTGAAAAGACGAGGCTATTACTGAAAGGAAGCAAGAAGTAGGTCAGTATAGCTTTTGATATCATAACGGGACACATAGGACTACGAGCTCACTTATGTAAAATCGGTGCGGCAAGTGATAGCATGTGTTGGACATGCGGGGAAGGTGATGAGACGTTGGAGTATTTCCTTTGTCATTGCCCGGCTTTCGCATCCAACACATACCGGTACTTAGGTGGAGGCACAATATTGGACATAAACCAACTTAGGGGAGTGGTATTGAAAACAATTAAAGATTTTGTAAGTAGCACGGAATTCCTAATTTAAAATTTTCTTTTTAGAGGTTACTTTATAGATTTTAGAGCTCTCAACAAGCCGATTACTGGCTTAGGTGTATGTCCATAGTGGCATGGGGCGGATAAATATCTGCACCCTCTTTTTAACCTTACCTAACCTAACCTACACTGTCCTGCAATTGCAAGGAGAATACGCAGAATATGAGGTGAACACTACCTTCTGAGCTTGATTTCCATCATGGATGTTGGAGGTTATAGTAGAAGTCATCGTGCAGGAAGAATTTCAGCCAAATCAATTAAGAACTGATTCCTCTAAGGACTTATGACATACCATGGAGAGATCGGTTTATATGGGAGCTATATCAGTTTATGAATCGATCCAGAAAGTCCTTGCTGATATGTTGGAAGCCATAGAAGAAGTCCTTATGCAAAATTTTAGCCACATCTAAATTTCTGCTAAATAACCTTGGATTCTTTGACATATCGCACAGACCATATTTTGAAATAGCTGCCATTCTTACCGAATATCGCCCAGATCGGTAAATATTTGGATATAGCTGACATGAATGCCTATCTCCCCATTTGCAATGTTGAGCTCATAAAATGCGTTTTGATTAGAACCGTACGCAGAACTAGATCTCTCTACATGTTCGACAAATTTGCTTCGGATTTAAGGTAAAGATCCCATTAAAGTCTTATTTTTATACACACCTCCTTGGTGGGTATCTATCACAATGTCTTAATCAAAATTGTCTTAGTCATTTATGGGGCTGAGATAGCAAGACTACAGCTCTTACCCACCTATGTCCTGTAATAGTATTATTGAGAATTCAGTCATTCTAAAGACATTGTATCATGCAAAGAATATTTTAGGCAATTACTCCTAATAAACGTGTCAACTCTAATATGCAAACATAAAATATTTGACCCAAACCATTTGCACGAATTATGAAATGTCACTTTACTTAAGATAATGAAATCTTCTTTGTGACACACGTCACAACACCACTTACATTCATTAAGTGGACCTCCGTTATTATAATGACAATTTTGTATTACTTTTTGTGGTGACAAAAATTATTCTTTCTTTTAGCTTAGCCTTAATAATATGCCCACAAAAAGTTCTTATCTGTCATTTTCGTTAAAAAGAGAATTAGCTGTTTGAATACTTAATACCTGATACCCTCCCCTTCAAGATAAGTTTTTTCGAAAGTAAAAGGATTATTATAAACATAACACACACACACACACACGTCTTCTACAAGGCTACAAAAATGAAGGCAAGAAATTTAGGTTTGTTACACTTCTTCTGGAAAATGACAACTATTTGGACTAAAACCCACCATCTTCTCCGACATAAGTGAACTTATACAGACATATGAGTATTCAATGAACAAAATGGTTATATGCATTGAAAAACTATCAAAGGTAGACAGTAGTATATGGGTGATTGCAAATTTAAGTTTACTTTATTTTACTTTAATTGGCTGTAACAGAACATATGTCGCTTATTTTTGTAGTGTGGCACTTGAAGGGTAGTGAGAATCTCTATATCTTAAAATTCCTAAATGCTTTATTGTATATTGGAAAAGGGTAATCTTTTTGGAATGTTACTCATACTTAATACTAAATTTTGCCCATGAACATTCCACTAGGGAACATTGGATACTTCTCTCATATCAACGAGTGCAGTCCTATTAAAGTTTAAGCTCAATGACCTCTTTTTTATGCCTAGTCCGAACGGCATGCCGCATAGCAACACCACTTGGTAGAGAAGATTTAACAGGGCAGGATAGCTCACAAATGTAACCAGCATTAGTAAGGGGATAAACAATGCTCACAATTTTTCTAATGTTCCCGCCGGGATTTGAACCCAGGCGTTCGCCATCATAGCCCGACATGTTAACCTCTGCACCACGGTGGCCTCCCACGAATGAAGTTACACATAAAAGAAAAGGGAGATTATTTACATGAGTTTTGAAGGAAAAAAATTCCCACTTTTCAGACAAATACGGACATAGATACCACACCACTGGTGGACGCGTTTCGATTATTGGTAAGATAATGATTTTTAACACCATTTTGGATCATATTCTTCCCACTGACTGGCCTACAGTTCACATCATATCCTTTGTTCTAAAGTAGTTAAAATGGGTGGATACCATTGGTGGTAAAGTTGACCGGGGGTAAGACTTTATTTAATTTGGTTTTATTCGGTCAGTGCATTGATATTGATGTAGTAAAAACGGACCCCTCCAACGTTGACGAACCACGCAAACGAAAAAAGGACCATGATTTGCGGATCTGCACCGGGAATGTCCGCAGTCTTTATAGAGAAGGTGCAGTATACGCGCTGGCGGATGTATTAGAGAAGTACAAGGCAGATATTACCGCCTTGCAGGAAGTGCGATGGATTGGAAATGGCGTCACTGAAACACCAAACGGTGACGAACTATACTATAGCTGCCATAACACGAGGCATGAATTTGGCTGTGGATTTGTGGTTAGTCGGAGACTGAAACACCTTGTCTCCAGCTTTACTCCGGTGGATGAGAGGCTAGCCACAATCCACATAAAAGCCAAATTCTTCAACATCAGACTTATTTGCGGCCATGTCCAGACGGAAGACAAAGACGAGTAGACCAAGGAAATTTTCTAAGAGCGCCTAGAGAGAGAATATGACCGCTGCCCCACCCATGATATTAAAATCGTTCAGGGAGATTTTAATGCGAAAATAGGGAAGGAAGACATTTTTGGTCCAACAGTCGGAAAGTTTAGCCTCCACGAGATAACGTCCAGTAATGGATTGAGGCTGATAGATTTCGCCTCGGCAAAAAACATGGTAGTTAGTAGCACCAGATTTCAACATAAAAATATTCACAAAGCCACATGGCTGTCACCCGATCAAAACACGAGAAACCAAATTGATCACGTTGTGATAGATGGAAGGCATTCATACAGCGAGTTAGATGTACGATCGATAAGTGGAGCGAATATAGATTCGGATCATTACCTTGTTGCAGCAAAGGTTCGCACCAGTTTGAACATGGCGAGGAAAGTAAGATCACTGCACGGAAGCTGGACATTGAAAAGCTACAAACACAACAGATGGCAACCGCATACTCCACTCGACTGACCCAACTGCTTGATGAAAGCACTCCTTGTTCCGATGATATAATGGAGCAGTGGCAAACTATTGCCCATTCAATCGAAAATGCCGCGAAATCCGTACTTGGGTACCGGAAGCCTCCTCCAAGAAACTCATGGTACGACCAAGAGTGTCGAGATGCTACTGAAGCCAAGAATGCGGCATATAGAGCAACCCTGCAATCAGTAGCAACGTATCGGGAGAAAAGGAGAGCGGAGTAACGACTATTCCGCAGAAAGAAAAATGAAATGGAAAGACGTGAGTGTGAGCGAATTGAGATGTACAGGACTCAGAATGAAGTCGGCAATTTATACCAAAGGATTAAACATCAAACCGATGGCTTTGGTGCAGGCACATCTTCCTGCAGAGACAAAGAAGAAAATCTGGTAACTGACACAGATAGCATGAATATATGGAAAGAACATTTTACCCAACTACTAGTGTCCGATGTTGGCGACGAAGAGGATTTCGCAGAACCAATCCCTGATGATGGTATAGAATGTTTACCTCCTAGTCAGAATGAGGTCCAAGTAGCCGTGACCCGGCAAAAGAACAACAAGGCAGCAGGAGCCGACGGGTTACCCACTGAACTATTTAAGACCGAAGGCGACACGCTGATTAGGCGTATGCATTCGCTTATCTGCGCAATCTTGCTAGAAGAACACATTCCCGATGGTTGTAACCTCAGCATACTCTGTCCCGTACACAAGAAGTAGACAAGACGGAATGTGCCAACTACAGAGGAATAAGTCTCCTCCCCATCGCATACAAGATACTCTCGAGCGTACTGTGTGAAAGATTAAAACCTAAAGTCATTGAGATAATTGGGCCCTGTCAATGCGGCTTTAGACCTGGTAAATCCACCCTAGACCAGATATTCACACTGCGCAAAATCCTGGAAAAGACCCTAGAAGGACAAATCAATACCTACCATCTCTTTGTTGACTACAAAGCCGCCTTCGATACTCCTTAACGTTCACCGGTATTTCAAGCCATGTCTGAGTTTGGTATCCTTGCAAAATTAATAAGACTCCACAAGATGACACTTGCTGATAAGCGTTCCTCAGTAAGAATAGGAAAGAATCTCTCCGAATCATTTAATACCAAATGAGGTTTCAGACAAGGAGGCTGTCTCCTGTGATCTCTTTAATATTCTGTTGGAGAAGATTATACGAGATGCAGATGTGAATAGATATGGCACACTAGCCTATGCCGACGACATAGATATTATAGGTCGGTCACAGGAATTAGTAACTGCAGCCTTTGAAAGAATAGAAGAGAGCCAGTGAAAATGGTTTTGGCAGCAAAATGAAGATAAGACGAAATGGATGGTTTCAACTCCTAAAAAGCCTTGCACAACTGAGCAGATGAAGAAAATGGAGAAAGTTGGGAACCACAACTTTAAGACAGTCAGTAACTTTATCTACCTCGGCACCGCCGTAACCGAAACGAATGACACCAGTTTTGAGATTAAGCGAAGAATAATACTGACAAACAGATGCTACTTTGGACTAAGTAAGCATTTTAGAAACAAGGCCACCTCTCGACAGACGAAGGTTACACTATACAATACACTGATACTACCCGTGCTGTTATATGGTTCTGAAGCATGGGTACTTGAGATAGCAGATGAGGCAGTGCTTGGAGTATTTGAGAGAAAGATTCTTCGTAAAATAAATGGACCAGTTTGCGTTAATGGAGAATATAGGTGACGTATGAACCACGAGCTGTATGACGACGATAGCATAGTTACACGCATCAAAATACAACGACCGCATTGTTTAGGTCATTTTGTCAGAATGGATGAAGAATCTCCAGCAAAGAAGTCTTTTGAAGGCAAACACGGTGGTACACGCAAACCGGGAAGACCAAAAGCCCGGTGGAAAGATCAAGTTGTGGGAGACACCTTGAAACTTGGTGTCACAGATTTTAGAATGAGCGCAGAAGATCGAGACGCTTGGAACGCTATTCTACGTTCGGCTAGTGTAACAAATATTCTGTCATAGCCAATTAAAGTAAAGTAGAGTAAGACTTTAAATCGAGATATCGGTCAATATGGCAGCTATTGGGTTGCCCAAAAAGTAATAGCGGATTTTTTAAAAGAAAGTAAATGCATTTTTAATAAAACTTAGAATGAACTTTAATCAAATATACTTTTTTACACTTTTTTTCTAAAACAAGCTAAAAGTAACAGCTGATAACTGACAGAAGAAAGAATGCAATTACAAAGTCACAAGCTGTGAAAAAATTTGTCAACGCCGACTTTATGAAAAATTACTTTTTGGGCAACCCAATATGTTAAAATTTGGACCGATTTGGGCCATATTGCAGAAGAATGTCGAGGGGCTTAACTTAAATTGAGAGATCGGTCTGAATGGCATCCAAATATAGACCGATCTGGGCCAAATTGAAGAAGGATGTCGAAGGGGCTAACACAACTCACTGTCTCAAATTTCAGCAAAATCGGATAATAATTGTGGTTTTTATGGCCCTAAGACCCTAAATAGGAGGATCGGTCTATATGGCAGCTATATCCAAATTTGAACCGATCTGAGCCAAATTGAACAAAGACGTCGAATGGCCCAACGCAACTCACTGTTTTCCGCAAAATCGGATAATAAATGTGGCTTTTTTGGGCCTAAGACCTTAAATCGGCGGATCGGTGGGGCTATATCAAGATATAGTCCGATGTAGTCCATTTTCGAATTTAATCTTCTTATGGACAAAAAACAATCTGCGCAAAAATTTCAGCTCAATATCTTTATTTTTAGAGACTGTAGCGTTATTTCAACAGACAGACGGACGGAGATGGCTAGACCGTCTTAGATTTTTACGCTGATCAAGGGTCGGAAATGAATATTTCGATGTGTTGCAAACGGAATGAAAATTTAATACATCCCCATCCTTCGGTGGTGAATTACGATTGTGATTGAAATTTCTTTCAGATTCCATTCAAAAATTGATTGAATCAATTAATTTTTTAATGGAAAATTGCAAAAATTTCAATGATGATTAGAATAGAAAAAAATTCATATTCAATAAAAAAATGGATTGAACTAATTAAGTTTTTGAGTTTAAACGATTTTGAAATAAAAATATTTTTTTATCGATATTTGTTTCTGTGTACCCAAGGATCATACATTTTTTCTTGATTTAGAAGAAGTTTTTTACCCAAAGTGCACATGTGCCCTTCAAATTTGTTTAAGTGAAAATGTTTAGTACAGTGAATCAATTGTGGTGGGTTCCCAAGATTCTGACCGGCCAGGTTAGTACGTCTTTTCTTGTTACTTTTTGCCTTATTAAATTTATTGGACATGGGTGCGTATAATTTCTATCTGAGAATAAATGACACATACGCCACCATGGTAACTCAAGTTGAATATCAAAAAACTGACAACTATTAATTTCTAAATCAAATAGCGTGTTGACCAACATTACTTTTGAAAATTTCGATATAATTTGTTAATTTGGACACTATTGTGATTTCTACAGAAAGACGGACACACGGATGGACGGATACGCTAAATCGACTAAGAATGGCAAACGCTCAGGAATATATGTATGAAATTTATGTTGTTGTTTAATTGGCTATGACAGAATATTTGTTCCACTAGCCGAACGCAAAATAGCGTTCCAAGCGCTTCGATCTTTTGCGCTCATTCTAAAATCTCTAACACCAAGTTTCGAGGTGTCTCCCACCACTTGATCTTTCCATCGGGCTTTTGGTATTCTCGGTTTGCGTGTACCACCGTGTTGGCCTTCAAAAGACTTCCTTGCTGGAGCTTCTTCATCCATTCTGACAACATGACCTAGCCAACGCAGCCATTGTATTTTAGTAGGATAAGTTGGTATATACAAATTCACATTAATTATGCATGGGGAGTTAATTACTTCTTAATTACTTCTTTATTACTTCTTAATTACTTTTTTAATGGGATCCTCATCATGTTGTTATAAAACTGTCATTGATATGGAAATTATGTAGCCCTTTTTTGTTAGGGGATCCTCATTGTACATTGATATCTATGCTATGTCACCCTTTCTTGTTGTGGGATCCTCATTATGTTGTTATAAAACTGTCATTGATATGGAAATTATGTAGCCCTTTTTTGTTTGGGGATCCTCATTGTACATTGATATCTATGCTATGTCACCCTTTCTTGTTGTGGGATCCTCATTATGTTGTTATAAAACTGTCATTGATATGGAAATAATGTAGCCCTTTTTTTGTTAGGGGATCCTCATTGTACATTGATCTCTATGTATGCTAGGGAGGATTCGGCCTAGCCCTTTTTGTTGTGGGATCCTCATCATGTTGTTATAAAACTGTCATTGATATGGAAACTATGTAGCTCTTTTTTGTAAGGGGAATGGGGGATTCGCACTTGTGCAAGCTGTTTTTTCGATTAGGAATTTGGGATCCTGCATTTTTAGTTCTGGGTGTTATTTTTAATTAGGGATGGTGTTGATTTAACTGATAAGTGGGATTGAAACTATTTGGTTCGTCAATTATTGAGTTATAAAAATTCATTGAATGTGACCCTCACTGTATGCTATGAATGCTGTGGGTCTTGCTCATTTCTTGTGTGTTGTAAAAATGTAAACTGCGGTAAGGCAGCAAAAAGGGAATGTTTGGTTTGGTTATTATCTAATAATTGTTTTCATGGGTGCCTTAGTTGGGGATTAATGTTGACTTTTTTTCCACTTAAATTGTGACCGTCACTGCATGTTATGAATGCTGTGGCACTTGCGCATTTCTTGTGTGTGTGTGTGTGTTGTAAAGTGTGTAGGATATGTTTATTAAGGGGTTGATGGTCGTCTTCTAACTCTGAGTTTTTAATTTTTTTGGTCTCTATATGTTGCCAGTGAGTGGTATCCATAAAGGCTTCATTGTGTTGTAAAATGCGACTAGGTAGTAAGGAATATTATCTGTGTGATTTCTAATAAAAACACGAAAGAATTCGAAAAAACCTATCATTTCTAAGATTTCTATCTGAAGAATAAGATGGCAAACCAACAGTTCCAAATGAGCCAGCCTTTGTTTTCCCAACAGGATGAGAATCAAAAAATACAGAATGAGAGCAACAATTCTCATAATTCAATTAATGAACCTGTTGCTATTTCTGTCCAACTTAGCCAAAATCTATTTTCGCAGGAGAGCGAAGAAGTATTTTTGGATTTTTCCCAAAAAATTGTACAACAATGTGAGGCCTCACAAAGTCAACATCTCATAAGTGACGATGAGGAATGTATTCCTGAGACTGATGACGAGCAAGATGATGGAAATTCTACCCAGGAAATATTTCCATGGAGATTGTTCCCAAACCATTTCGACCCAAACAGCCAGCCTATACCTGGATCGGTCGAAGACGATATGTTGCGGAAATCGGAAGAGGAGAAAGAGACCGTATTGGACCAAGAGTTAAGAAAAGTTGAAGCGGACTGGAATACAGAAATGCATCCAGCTATTTTTAGTATTTTAGAAAGGTTTTTATAAATTTCCTGTAAAAGTATAAAGAATTATAAATGAATTTTAAGAGAAATTTATATAAATAAAACAAAAAAAAAAAACAATTAAAAACTATGTGTTCCTTTTTTTTGGGTGGGGGAAGGGGGTTTACGTGGTTTGGGGTTGATTTTGGTTTGTTTCTATCCACTTAGAGATTTTATTGGTCAGACACAAACATGTTAGTGTCGTTGTATGGTGTACATTTCATTAGAAGCTATTTAGATTGTATTGATAAACTAGTCGTGATACTTGTGTTCGTTGATGTTCTAAAAGTGTTGGAATGCAAAGGAGTTTGGATAGAAAAATAAAAGGTTAAAAAAAAATTGGAAGAACTCTTATCTATTGTAGTAGAAATGTAAGACGAATGGATTCCAATTTTGAAATTCAACCACAAACATTGGAATTTCGATTTCAGTTCCATCTAACTCGCCATTGAACGAACATAGAATTGTTTTTAATCCGTCGAAGTACCATTAATAAAAATTTTCGAATTGAATTTTTTCCCTCAAAATATAAACATTTAAACAAAATTCCAAGTGAATTTTTAACGCGCCAAAGTACCATCGTTAAAAATTTTTTGTGATTTTTTGCCTAATTTGCAAAGTGCGTTTATTTAAATACGCTAGACAAAAATTCAGTGCAGTGGTAAATAAAGCAAAAAAAAAAAAAAAAAAAAAAAAAACAACCAAAAGAAAACATTTAAATATAATAACACTCAAAACACAAAAAAAAAAAAAAAAAAAACAAACAAAACAAAAATGGCTTTATACACTTGCGAAATTTGCCAAGAAGATTTCGTCTCCGTTTTGAATTTAAAAATTCACGTAAAAGAAGCACATAGGCAGTGTAGTGTGTGTGGCGTTGTGCAATTAAGTAGGCATGCGCTTAATTTCCACATGCTAGTAGCACACAATAAAGAAAAAAATGTTGGTGGAAAAAAATCCCAACTAAAGATAGTGCGGAAACAACAAAACGGTGGAAAATCCAAAGAAAATATGCAGAAAGAAGATAAACAATGGAAACAAGCACAGGCCCAACACCAGTTTGTTAATATGCATTCAACGTCGGACGCTTTTCAACAACAACATCATCAACAACAACATCATGAACAACAACATCATCAACAACAACATCACCAACAACAACATCATCAACAACAACATCATCTACAACAACATCATCAACAACAACATCATCATCATCATCAACAACATCAACGACAACAACAAGTTCAAGAACAACAACAACGAGAACAACAAGAAGAGCTGGTTAAACATCACGGGCAAAATATTCCTCGAAGCGAACAAATCGAAAATGACTTGGATCTGGATGAGATGGCTTACTACTTGAATAAATTAGATCAAATTCTAAGTAAACTACATCCAGAAAACCAGAGAGAAGAACAACAAGCACTGATCCAACAACATATTTTTAATGGAAATGTTCCTTCGACTTCGAGAGCTGCTCTACAACAACAACAACAACATCAGGAACAGCAGTTCCTAGGAAATCAACCTATTCAACCACAGGCCCAACAACAAGATTTGAATGAAGATATACCATCAAGATCGAGAGCTGCCCAAGACAAAGTTTGTAAATGCTGCAATATTGGAGTACCCGTTAGAAAGTGGTATACCCACTTGAAAACCAATGCCCATAAACGTAATAGCATTGCGATGAGAGCTCAATTCATAAAACAAACCAGCAGCGATTTTAAAAATCGGTTGGCTAAATATGAATATTCAACCATTAAAGAAACTCTGAATATTAACAATTTTCTCTCCGGAGGTATAGATTGCATAGAGAATCTTATTATGGAAAGTTTAGCGGAGCATATTTGCGTGAAATTTAATTTTCAATTACAAGCACAATATACCAAACTTTGCAGTGATGAATGGAAAAAAACAATTATGCATCACACCTCCAAAATGTCGCAAATAACAAGAAGCGACTCTATTGAAAATGTGGTTAGCTGCCATGTAGAGGAAATTAAAACTAAAATGTCAGAGTTTCAGGAAAGAGATTCTGGATGGGCTTTAGTCAATATTGAAAAACTCTACATTAACATAAATAAATGTACAGTTTTAAGAGGCTCCCAATATATAAAAACACCGAAAAAATTAGCAGATAGACGCGCTTGCTGCAATATTCTTAATGACGATGAATATTGCTTTAAGTGGTGTATGGTAGCAGCCTTAACAACACCAAAGCCAAGAAACCCAACAAGAACATCCTCGTACCCTGTGGATATCAAACAGAATATAATAACTTTGACAAACGGTGTAAGTCTCAACTTCAATGGATTGAATTTTCCCATGGCCCTTAGAGACATAATCATATTCGAAAAAAACAACCCAAATATAAGTGTAAATGTTTTGGGATATGAAGTCAAAACAGATCATGTTGTTGGGCCGTACTACATTACCCAAATGGAAAAGGAGACCCACGTGAACTTGTTGTTGCTGGAAAATAATGAGAGAGAGCATTATGTGTTAGTAAGAGACACGTCAAGGTAATAAAACAAATAATACTATGTGTAATTAATTAAATGACTATTTTTTTTTTTATTTTATCTTTTCTGTTTTTTTTTTTTTTTTTACAGACTTTTACATAGGCAGGTTACATCAAACGCAAATAAATTGTACTTCTGCAACCAGTGTTTCCAGCACACCAGGAACCCCAACATGATGGATCATCATAAGCGAGAATGTGGAAGAGTTGTAACATATCTCCCTGAGGAAGCCAACAAGTTCATGGAGTTTTCCAACTCTAAAAAGACAATGGACGTTCCATTTTCAATTTACGCAGATTTTGAATGCGTACTTGAAAATGTTAACGACAGTAATAGTAAATCCCTAAGTAAGCACATTCCATGTGCTTTTAGTTATAATATTAAATGTAGTTTTGATGATAGGTTAGACAAATTTAATATTTATACGGGAGAAGATGCTGCCGAGGTTTTTGTTAAAAGCATCGATCAGGAGTGTAGGTTTATTTACGAAAATTATTTAAGTCTAAATACCCCTATGACATCATTATCACCCTCTGAGGAGTTCAATTTTCAAGTAGCTCAAAACTGCCATGTATGTGAGAAATTATTAGGTAGTGATAGGGTTCGTGATCACTGTCACATCACTGGAAAATACAGAGGACCTGCCCATAATAAATGTAATTTAGAGCATACTGTACCAACATTTATACCCATTTTCTTTCACAACTTTTCGGCTTATGATTGTCACTTATTTGTGAAAGACCTCCTTAAAAATATTCCTGGTAATACAACAGTACTGCCAGAAAATAAGGAGCGATACATTGCCCTATCCCATAAAGTATATTTAGGTGGCGGAAAAATTTTAGAGTATAGATTTTTAGATTCCCTCAGGTTTATGGCGGCAAGTTTAGATTCTCTAGCAAACAATCTGGCGGGAGATACTATGAAGTCAGTTAGGTCACATTTTCCAAGCGATAGGGAATTTAATTTAATGAGGAAAAAGGGGGTATTTTGCTACGAATACCTGACTTCGTTTGATAAACTAGCCGAAACACGACTCCCTCCCATTGAGGCTTTCTTTAGCAAATTGTATAACAAAAAATGTAGCAGCGAAGATTATACGCATGCCAAAGAAGTATGGCATACATTTAATTGTGGTACTTTACAGGACTATATGGAATTGTATTTAAAAACAGATGTTCTACTACTTACTGATGTTTTTGAAAATTTCCGACGTTTGTGTAAAAAAGTCCACAAATTAGATCCATGCCAGTACTATACAGCACCAGGTCTATCTTTTGATGCTATGCTTCGGAACACTAACATAAGCTTAGAGCTGTTTACCGATTTAGATATGTACAATTTTATTAAGAATGCTATTCGAGGAGGAATAACTCAGTGTTCTAGAAGACATACGAAAGCAAATAATAGGTACCTAAGCGATTTCAATCCATTACTTCTTTCTACCTTCCTTATGTATTTTGATGTCAACAATCTATATGGGGCCGCTATGATGCGTTTTCTCCCATGTGGCGACTTTAAATGGCTTAAGGAAAATGAAATTATTAGTGATGTACAAAGAATTCTGGACTTTGTTGATGACTCCCCCATAGGTTACATTTATGAAGTTGATTTGGATTATCCAGATCACTTACATGATCATCATAATGATCTACCTTTTGCTGCGGAAAATAAAAAAATCGGTGGAGCTAAATACAAAAAGCTGGTTGCCGATCTTACACCAAAGCGAAATTATACCACTCATTATTTGGTATTGAAGCAATGCCTTGAGAATGGTTTAATTTTAAAAAAGGTCCACCGAGTTTTAGAATTTAGACAAGAACCGTGGCTTGCTCCATTTGTTAACACTAACACAGATGAGAGGAAAAAAGCAACGAATCCGTTTGAAAAAGATTTTTTCAAGCTACTGAATAACTCGGTATACGGCAAAACGATGGAAAACGTCGATAATAGAAAAGACGTAAAACTTGTAACCGAATGGGAGTATTCAAATAAGAAAAAAATTGGTTTGGAAAGACTTATATCCAAACCAAACTTTAATAGTTTGTCTCAATTTTCAAATGAATTTTGGGCTGTTCAAATGGACCGCACTAAAGTAATCTATGATAAGCCAATATACGTTGGATTTTGTATATTAGAAATAGCAAAATTAATCATGTATGATTTTCACTATAATTACATGAAAAAGAAATTTGGTGAAAGGTGTCAGTTAAATTATATGGATACTGATTCCTTTATTTACACTATTTCTTCCGAGGATTTCTATGCAGAAATAAAAGACGATGTAGAAAAATATTTCGATACTTCAAATTATGATGCAAATAATCCGTTTGGATTTCCTCTAAAAAATAAAAAAGAAATGGGTTACATGAAAGATGAAAATGGAGGTACATTGATGTCAGAATTTGTTGGCCTAGGACCGAAAATGTATTCGTACAAATTAGATGAAGGTAGCGAAATAAATAAGGCCAAAGGGGTGAAAAAATGTGTCATAGAGGGTTATTCTCTTGAAAATTATAAGGAATGTCTTTTGAACGGCATAAAACCTACTGGCAGCATGTTGTCATTCCGATCTAAACTTCATAATATTTATACGGATAAGTTAACCAAAGTAGTTTTAAGTCCCTTAGACACAAAAAGAAAAATCAGGGAAGATAAAATTAATACATATGCATGGGGCCATTATAAAATGGCAACCGAAAACAACTTACAGAGCATAAGTATAGATTATACAACGGAAATGGATGTAGACAATATCGAATCTTATAGTGATAACGATTTAAGGGACCTGCTTGACTACCTTAATATGTAAAAAAAGCTACAATTTTATAATTTACCTTTAAGGCTTATTTATTTTAATAGTTAAATACTTGATAAGAAAATTAAAATTAAATAAAATAAAAAAAAAATATTTTCAATAAAATGTGTTTGTTTATTAAATGATTTTTCGAACAGTTCCAGTCAAAGGTGTGTATTCGATGAAACGATCGTGTATTATTAAACAATATGCCGACGTATTTTCAGGAATGGATTGGCTGGTTTCGAATTCAATTTTAACATCAATAGGCCCGGCTTTTATTGTCTCATTTTGATGACTAACATCAATTACAGTTATAGGGGTTTCTTTGAATTCATCACATGACAGGAGAGGTTGCGGTTCCTTCAAATAAAAGCTTTGTTGAAATCTTGCATACATATCATAAAGAACTGCATAACGATTATCATCAAATTTTATATTAAGGTCATCGTATGGGTAAATATCTGAATTTAAATGTACTTTGAAATTTGTTAAGTTACAATGGATAAATTTTTTGTTATTTTCAAATGCAAATACTAAAAAACGTGGTCTCTCCCTATTTACAGAAAGTTTAACGTTCCAATTGCACTTGACTGCACCGGGAAATGTAGGATTAAAATGACAATCCCAGCTACGAAACGTGATTGGTATAGTCTTTCCATCTTTAATTGTTTTCATTATTTTTAGCTTCGTTTCATCTGAGATATGAACATGGGGAATTCTCCATGTTATATTCGTTATATTAATTTTAACTTTTTCCGTTTGGGTAGTTGAATAGCAGGCATTCAAATCAGTGGAACTTCGTAGGAGTATAAGGTCATGTTTACAATTTAAAACAACTTTCGTGAAATCCTCAGAAAATCCCAATAACTTATTTAGTGGCACATAAAAATTGAACTTCTGCTTGTTCAAATCGGTTTCTTTGCTCCAGCCAGCATTCAGCATCATATTATTTTCAATACTATTTATTGAAATGTAGTTTTTTAAAGTACTTGAAATGCCCAAATATCGTGTTCTATCTATTTCTACACCATTAATTTCATAGCGAATTTCATCAAACATATACGCAACACAGTTATTTCGCAATCGTCCATTAAGTGTACTTTTTCCATCTTCCAGTGTAATGGAACCCTCTATATATAGGTAGCTTTCGCTAGGTAGGATATATAAATCTTGATTTTGAATTGTTATTCTAATTTCGTCATTATTTTTGAAGGATTGAATATATGGTACGTAGCTATGATAGTCCTTTTTAACAATATTATCATCAGAGTATGGTTTCTCTAGTACATTTAAAATTTCAGACATGGCTTTTTAATTTTAATTTTAAGGATTTTAAAAACAATTTATTTTCTTGAGTTAAAAGCCGTCTTTTATTGTTGACAGCTCGAATCGGAATGTTATGTTTGGTCATTTTATTATTATATTTATTAAAAATAATCATTTTGATTTAGGTTTAAGATGTAATCGAAGTGTTATTTCTTCCCCTCTAAAATTAATCAGACGCGTTTCTTGATCAACAATCCAAACTTTTATGCGACTTATTTCGTTAACGTTTACTGGTAAATAAATAAGGTTCCTGGGAATTTCGTCTAATTTATATCCTGGAGACACGTTTATTGCGAACTCATGGATAATATGTGCTGGAGAATTATTCATATATGCTCCAGTTGTAATATTACAACAAATTTGAATTGCATTTACTTTCATGATGTTTACTGGCATGTGAGACGTATGCTTTATGTTAGGGACTAAAACTCGATCTTCAAATCCAAACAACGGACCAATAGACCGATCTTGATGGAAATTTATAACATGTTCCGAAGAAAAAATTTCGATTTGAAGTGTATTGTTATTTGCTTCTATATCCAGAGTATTAAGCGCGTTCTCCTTTCTATAAGCGCTTTTTATAAAGTCTACAATATCTTCGAGTTCGTACGATCCAACTGGAATTTCAATAACACTATCACCAATATGAAACAAATTATTATCATAATCAATGTTAGGGATTGTATTATATGAATGAAAGTCAACTAAAGCACATTCGTAATCGTCATTTAATTGAATGGGAGGAAAGTACGAAGCAGTCAAAATTGGAGATCTCCCGGTTAATGCTAACGTAATTGACATGATGATGAGTAATTGATGAATGGAAACACGTTTTTAGTTTCATTAGTTTTTATTTATTTGTTCATTCAAAACAAAAAAAAAAAAAAAATTATAATATTTCATTTTTATTTATCCAAGAGTTATGTTCATTAGAAAATCCTAACCATTTAACATAAGCCATTTCTCCCTTTGTTTTTAAAATCTTCTCAACGAGATATACATCAGGGTGTTTTGTGAGTAAAATCTCTTCCTTATAAAAAGCTCCTTTTATGGGATTTCCCTGGTAGTCTTCAAGTAGATATGTGGTGGGGTTTGTGTTTTGTATACGTCTTATACGAAAAATCTCTGTACTAAAATTTGGAGTATATCCTTTTTCAAATATGCTCTTATATTTACTTATGCGGACGTAGTCTCCCAAATGATATTGGGAGATTTTATGTATTTTCATGTGACTATATACGGTTTTTAATAGATTTTGTTCATTTTTGGAATTTACTTCGACTGGAGCCATTTTTATTGTTCTATGTTTTTGTCGATTATATTTATCTATTAAAGCTTTATACATATCGATCCAATGGTACGTGCCATTAAAAGAAAATTCTCGAAACATTTGCGATTTTAATGTTCGATTAAAACGTTCCACAATCGACGCCTTAATTACGCTATAGGTTGAGTAGTGATTAATTGAATACTTTTCCATAAGTTTTTCAAAGTCTGAATTAAAAAATTCTTTTCCATCATCTGTTTGTAAATTTTTTGGTATCCTCCCCATACTAAGAATTTTTTGAAACGCTTTTGAAACATCACAAGCCTTTTTCGATTTAGTTGCTTCTGCCCAAGCATATTTGGAAAATGTGTCTATTACAGTCAATAGAAATTTATAACCTTTGTTTATTGTGGAATAGTTTCCCATTTCGACTAAATCAGCTTGCCAGAGGTCATCAATACCCCTCATAATAACTCTGCGACGTGGAAAGTTTTTACGAGCTTGGGTGTGAATTTCGTTAACAACGTCTCTTTTTTCCATAGCTTAGTTATGATTATTGTAGATAATGGTAGGGTTTTCAGGCATAGTAGAAATTAATTCAAATAACTGACTCAGACTTATCTTCATTTGTGTTATTTCCTGTCGAATGTTGTTAACTTCAATATTTAAATCTCTTTTTAAAATGTCTCTAGAGTGGTAGATTTGTTTTTGAAGATAAGCTTTGTTGACTGCGTCTGTATCCTCCGCCGGAGGATCCAAATTTTTAATTTTTTTATATTGGATATCGATGTTATTATGCCTGTCAATAAAAATTCCAAATATTTTTGAAACATTTTTTTTATAATGTGTTGAATTTGAAAAATGACCGAACTTATCGACACTCATTTTATGATTAATTGAGGTTTACTATTGTCAATATATTATATCCGCTTCCTTGAGTTCTTCAATAATAGAAATAATTTCATTGTTTTGATTCGTATGACCAGCTTGTTTTGATGCTATTAGGAGCTTAAGACGATCTACTAGCTCATTGGGATCGTCCCAGTATATATAGTTGGATTTTTCTGAAATTGTAGTCATTAATCCTTTACCTATGTAAGTAGTGTCAAACAGCTTTTGAATAATGTTTTTGTATTTATAACCCTTATTCCCTTTAATCCGCTCGTTCGGATTATAATTCCTCTTATGTGCGTTTGTATCTATTAATATTTTTTTATATATATCCAATTCCAATGCATCATAGTTGTGTGGCTTTCTATAAAAAAGCAACTGAAATAAGCCCGGCGTATACGCCCATGAATGATTTCCAACAATGATTTTATCTTCGTTAATATCTATTATGGAATCTCCAAATTTCCAAACTCCATTCGAATCTTTATGTGGTCCAAAAACTGTGTCTAGTTTTTTATCTCTATGTAATTTTGATAAGTCCACACCATCTTCGTCTTCTGACTGGGAAAAGAATTCCTCTTCCTCTTCGCCATCATTACCGTCCTCTATGGCATCATCAATATCTTCCTTTCCATTATCAAGTTTAGTTTTTAACTTCTTATTTTCTTCATTAAAATCGGTATTTTCAGCCTTTGCATTTGATTGTTTAATTTTGTCTTTAGATAGTTTCAATATTTTATTAATTGGTTGTGTGACTGGATCGAATGTGCGACGCAAATCCTGCAAAGTCTCCTCTTCACCCAATTTTATGCTTTGAAATTTTCTTTTTAAAATTTTTCTAGTTTTAACCAATTCCTTTAAAAGATTGGTATTCATCTTAATTTTTTTTTTTGTATAGCTTTGCTCTCTGTCTAGATATATTTGTGGTTTTGGAGTTAATTTTACAAGCTTACGTCTTCATCAATCGGAAATATATTTATTACTAAATGTAAATGTATGTATCAAACCCTTTTCTATATCGGCCACATGTGATTTCATTATCCTTATTTATTATTAAAAATCCATATTTATCTTGCCAACATTCCTGACAAATCCTCTCAAATTCTTGGAACGTCATATCACCTCTCACATGATCATTATAAATGTGTTTCATATTCATTCCATCCTGCTTGAACATAATTATAAAATTTGCATTGTCACGAACCAAATGTTTAGGTATATGCGTATATGTTTGACATAAATAAAATGAATCAATATTTTTATGTCGCCCCATAGTAAAATAGTCTCTCATGTTATTCTGCTTTTCACACGCAACATCATCAAATATCATAATTGAGTTAGGTTTCGCCATGTCTGATGAAATAACCTTCTCATTATTATTAAATGTAAAATATCCCATTCCCTTTATAGGTGTTATAAGTTGTCTTAGATACTCGTACTTGGGTTGATATAAAGATTTTGAGTATAAATAAATATTCTCAAATTTTAATCCGTTAGGGCTTTCAATTAAACTAACCATAACGTTAGTCTTTCCACAATTCGATGGTCCCACTATTAAAGCCCTTATGGAATTCGGTAGTAGACAGCTGTGCTTTATAGTTTTTGGATGATTATGAACGAAGTCTAAATTTCGCACATTAATTTTTGTATCTTGCTTAACTAATCGCATTTTGTTAACTAACTAAATTTTTTGCTTAACCAATTTATTTATTGTAGAAAAAAAAACCCGACAAGTATAAAATGCTCATATTCAATCAAAATAAAGTTAGTCGCAAAAGATCCATTCAAGGAAGAGGACTATTAAACAGATTTATTAATTCCCTACCTTTCGAACTTCATTTACCTGGATATCAATTCTGCGGACCTGGTACTAAGCTCGAGAAACGTTTGAAACGAGGAGACAAAGGCATAAATGGTCTTGACGCCGCATGTAAAACTCATGATATAGCGTATTCGAAAACCAGTGATATAGAAGAACGAAATAAAGCTGATCGAGAGCTAGCTGAAAGGGCATGGGAACGGTTTAAAGCAAACGATAGTACTTTAGGAGAAAAAATTAACTCGTATTTGGTCACCAACGCGATGAAGGCTAAAGTCAAATTTGGTATGGGTGTGGAGAAGAAAAAATATAAGAAAGCGGCAGGACAAAAAACTTTTTCGAACGCAATAAAGAAAACGACAACAATTTTAAGGAAAGAAAAACCCCAAGACATTAGCTCCGCCATTAAAATAGCAAGGAAAGCTATTCATAAAATGCTTAAAAAGAATAAAGGAGATGTAATTATCCCAAGAGTTATAAGAGTACCCAAAATTGGTGGGTTTTTGCCATTAGTACCAATTATAACAGCACTCGGCGCTTTAGGTGGACTAACTTCAGGTGTATCTTCAATAGCCAAGTTAGTTAGCTCAGCGAATAATGCTAAAAAGCAACTGGAAGAAAACATCAGACACAACAAAAGTATGGAGTCCATAGCAATGGGAAAGGGATTATACCTTAAACCATTTAAAAATGGAATGGGAATCATATGTAATAAGAGTAACATTTCAAAAAACTTTTGAAGCAGCTACCCAATCGACCTCTAACTGATTTAGATATAAAATTATTTGCACGAAAACATATTTCAAATTTTAGAGGAGTTTTTATGAGAGATAAACTTCCAAAAAATGTTCTCCATAACGAATGTGGAATAGTAAACCTTGATTCATATAAAGGATCTGGAACTCATTGGGTAGCTTATTATAAAAATGGAGACCAAGTGGAATACTTTGATAGTTTTGGAAATCTTCAACCACCAATAGAAATAATAAAATATTTAGGTAGCGATATAAAATACAATTATAATAGAAAACAAAATTTTGATTCTTTTAATTGTGGTCACTTATGTTTAAAATTTTTACTCCAATATAAACAATAAAATCCCAAATAATATTAAAATGAAAAGACATCTTGGTTTTTTTTATTTATTTTTTATTTAAATATAATGCATATATTATTTATTTTCCATTCTTTGTATTAGATTGTAAATTTTAATATCTTGTTTTATAATATGAGGCATTTTTTTACTAAACTCATAACACAGACGTAACAAATCAATTTCAATGTCCGGCTCATTGAACCCAGGTATTTCAGAAACCAGAACATTTGTCTTTTTTAGTGCTGCGCATGTTGGTATGTAGTAATTGTAGTAGAAATGAGCAATTTGTTTCCTCAATATATTGTTCCAGCAAATGAAAGATGTTAGAAATATGCCATTCCGGCATATAGACCTCCAGGCCTCGCTATCCAGTTTTATTTTGTTTTTGCCTTGAATTAAAACAAGATATGATCTGCCATTTTTATTCACAAAATCCAATTGAATGTGTTCATTTCTTTGGTCATCCAACAATTTAAATGAGTCAAGGAAAAAATCATATTGATCCAAACAAGCTTGAATGTAGGCTCTGTACGTAATTAGATGTAGCCACAATTCCCGTGTCAGTCCAATATAGTTTTTCCTTTTCTGTAACCATATTATAGGTTCGAAAAGCATGATAGAAAAGCCGCAAGTTACTTTCAAATTCAGGTCGACGAAATATTCCATCTCGAAAACAACTTCACGAGTTTGGAAATGTGAGTTTTCCTTTTTACTTTCCTGATCCATTCTTAGTGACGTTTTAAAATATACTAACGCCTTCTCCCAATAATTTTTCGAATATAAGGGCATGTTGAGATTCTTGAGATTTAGTCTTTTTCAAACCTTCCACCGAAATGTCAAATTTTAATCTACCCAATTTTGTACTGGTTGATTTTCAATATTGTCATGGAAATGATAATAGTATATATATTAAAGAATTTGCCTATATGAGTGGGTTTTCAATAGTACCAAACTATTGTTTGTTTAGGTCTCCTTTCGACAGCAGAGAACTACTGAAGGAGGGAAGAAGAAAAAACGCATACTGTAAGAAGTACGTACACGGCTTGGACTGGTCTGATGGAAAAATAAATTACAACTGCGTTGGGGATATTTTATCTCCATTGAACAGTTACAATTACGTTTTGGTGATTGGACAAATTAAAAAGGAATTTTTAGAAAAATATCTAAGTACAAATATTGTAAACATAGAATATAAAACAAGTTTCAGAAAAATGAGAAATTATTTCACTAATTGCCCAATTCATAAGGATCAAAAGTTTAAGTGTGCTGTTAATAATTTATATAAAATGTTTGTATTTATTGAAAGTAATGCAATCAATTCTTTTGATGAAATAATATATGATGAAATAAAATGTTAAATAAACAAATAAAAAGACTATGTTGTTTTAATTTATTATTTTTATTTACTTTTCTTAAAATTATTCTCGATATTTATAAAAGGTATTTTAAACATTTAAATATGGACTGTAAAAGGCGCTTGCAGTTATTTGCTGCTTCAGTTCCAATCTGCTCAGGGATTTATCCTCATCATCTAATAAAGGCTGTTTGGAAATAGAAAAGGATCCTTCGTTGATGCATCGTATGGTTATATCATCCAAAGAATTAAAACGTTTAGGCAAATATAACGTATGTCCCTCCAAGCTCAGCACTACCGCATCTCCGTATTTGGTTGTGGTCCGATAACAACCATCAATAACGTATTCATGATGCAGTACCATATCCTTCACATTTAAAATTGGTTTTAGATTTTTGTTATTAAATTTACTTATCAATTCCAAATTATCAGACATGACGCTAAGTTTGCACTTTCAATACTATTCAAGATGTGGCTTTCTTCTCACACTTTTATAGAAGCACAATGAAAACCAATATATAATGACGATGAATCCCACAATAAACAAAGGGTTACATAGCTTCCATATCAATGACATTTTTATAACACCATGATTTACGACCCAAAAAAGTATCAATCCCACTTATCAGTTACCGCCATCAATCTCTAATATCCCAATCCCAAATGAGCAAGACCCACAGCCTTCATAACATATAGTGAGGGTCACACTCAATGAATTTTTATAACTCCTTAATTGACTAACCAAATAGTTTCAATCCCACTTATCAGTTAAATCAACACCATCCCTAATAATAGCACCCACAATTAAAAACGTTGGATCCCAAATTCCTAATCCAAAAAGCAGCTTACACAAGTTCGAATCCCCCATTCCCCTTACAAAAAAGAGCTACATAGTTTCCATATCAATGACAGTTTTATAACAACATGATGAGGATCCCACAACAAAAAGGGCTAGGCCGAACCCTCCCTAGCATACATAGAGATCAATGTACAATAAGGATCCCCTAACAAAAAAGGGCTACATAATTTCCATATCAATGACAGTTTTATAACAACATAATGAGGATCCCACAACAAGAAAGGGTGACATAGCATAGAGATCAATGTACAATGAGGATCCCCAAACAAAAAAGGGCTACATAATTTCCATATCAATGACAGTTTTATAACAACATAATGAGGATCCCACAACAAGAAAGGGTGACATAGCATAGATATCAATGTACAATGAGGATCCCCTAACAAAAAAGGGCTACATAATTTCCATATCAATGACAGTTTTATAACAACATAATGAGGATCCCACAACAAGAAAGGGTGACATAGCATAGATATCAATGTACAATGAGGATCCCCTAACAAAAAAGGGCTACATAATTTCCATATCAATGACAGTTTTATAACAACATGATGAGGATCCCATTAAAAAAGTAATTAAGAAGTAATAAAGAAGTAATTAAGAAGTAATTAATATGAATTTGTATATACCAAATTCAACAAGAAAGGGTGACATAGCATAGATATCAATGTACAATGAGGATCCCCTAACAAAAAAGGGCTACATAATTTCCATATCAATGACAGTTTTATAACAACATGATGAGGATCCCATTAAAAAAGTAATTAAGAAGTAATAAAGAAGTAATTAAGAAGTAATTAATATGAATTTGTATATACCAAATTCAACAAGAAAGGGTGACATAGCATAGATATCAATGTACAATGAGGATCCCCTAACAAAAAAGGGCTACATAATTTCCATATCAATGACAGTTTTATAACAACATGATGAGGATCCCATTAAAAAGTAATTAAGAAGTAATAAAGAAGTAATTAAGAAGTAATTAATGTGAATTTGTATATACCAACTTATCCTACTTATTTTGAAGTCTACCTATGCTATAGTCGTCATACAGCTCATACAGCACGTGGTTCATGCGTCGCCTAGATTCTCCATTAACGCAAACTGGTCCGTATATTTTACGAAGAATTTTTTTCTTTCAAATACTCCAAGCACTGCCTCATCTGCTTTCACAAGTACCCATGCTTCAGAACCATATAACAGCACGGGTAGTATCAGTGCCTTCTATAGTGTAATCTTCGTCTGTCGAGAGGTGGCCTTATTTCTAAACTGCTTACTTAGTCCAAAGTAGCATCTGTTTGTCAGTATTATTCTTCGCTTAATCTCAAAACTGGTGTCATTCGTTTCGGTTACGGCGGTGCCGAGGTAGATAAAGTTACTGACTGACTTAAAGTTGTGGTTCCCAACATTCTCCATTTTCTTTATCTGCTCGGTTGTGCAAGGCTTTTTGAGTGTTGAAACCATTCATTTCGTCTTATCTTCATTTACTGAAAGACCCATTTTCACTGACTCTCTTTCGATTCTTTCAAAGGCAGCAGTAACTACTACCGATGACTGACCTATGATATTGATATCGTCGGCATAGGCGATTAGCATGTGTTCTCTTGTGATTAGTGTGCCATATCTATTCACATCTGCATCCCGTATAATCTTCTCCAACAGGATAGTAAAGAGACCACAGGATAGGCTGTCTCCTTGAAATTCTTTCCTATTCTTACGGAGAAACGCGCATCAGCAAGTGTCATCCTGCAGAGTCTTTTTAATTTTGCAGGGATACCAAACACAGCAATAGTTTGAAATATCTTTGAACGTAAAGGAATATCGAAAGTGGCCTTGTAGTCAACAAAGTGATGGTAGTTATTGGCTTGTCCTCCTCGTTTCTTTTCCAGGATTTGGCGCAGTTTGAATATCTGGTCTAAGGTGGATTTACCAGGTCTAAAGCCGCATTGATAGGGCCCAATTATCTCATTGACTTTAGGTTTTAATCTTTCACACAGTACGCTCGAGAGTATCTTGTATGCGATGGGGAGGAGACTTATTCCACTGTAGTTGGCACATTCCGTCTTGTCCTTTCTTGTGTACGGAACATAGTATGCTGACGTTCCAATCATCGGGTATGGGTCCTTCAAGCAAGAATGCGCAGATAAGCTGATGCATACGCCTTATCAGCGTGTCGCCTCTGGTCTTAAATAGTTCAGCAGGTAATCCAACGGCTCCTGCTGCCTTGTTGTACTTCAGTAGCTAGGACCCGACTGAAGTACAAGAAGGCAGCAGGAGCCGATGGGTTACCTACTGAACTATTTAAGACCGGAGGCGACACGCTGATAAGGCGTATGCATAAGTTTATCTGCGCATTCTGGCTTGAAGGACCCATACCCGATGATTGGATCGTCAGCATTCTGACTAGTAGGGAAACATTCTATACCAACATCGGAATTTGTTCTGCGGTATCCTCTTCGCCGCCTACGTCGGACACTATCAGTTGGATAAAATGTTCATTCCATATTCTCAGCATGTTATCTCTGTGTCAGTTACCAGATTTCCTTCTTTGTCTCTACAGGTGGATGTGCGTGTACCAAAGCCATCGATTTGATGTTTAATTCGTTGATAGAATTTCCGGACTTCATTCTGACTCCTGTACATCTCAATTCGCTCACACTTACGTCTTTCCATGTCCTTTTTCTTTCTGCGGAATAGAGGTTTCTCCTCTCTCCCTTTCTCCCGATACCTCTTCTTCATGTGGGGCGTTACTACTGTTTGCAGGGTTGCATTCTTGCATTATTTGCATTCTTGGCTTCAGTAGCATCTCGACACTCTTGGTCGAAATTTTTACAGTGCATTTCTATTTCTCAAGATTTTACTCACGAAATGATTAAATTGGCATCACCCTATCCAGCGGGAGGGGGTATTAATATACCCTGACTGAAACATTGCAAGTCGAAAAATTCCAAAACACACTTTCTTACTGAACTAAAATTTGTGTGTGTTTAATAAAATCATTAAGGTAACTAATAGCCAATTACCCCTAGTTGATGCCATTAACTTCGATATGACTTCAGTGCTGTGAAAAAACACAGCTTACACAACCGTCATTTTCAAATTTCGTGAGTTACGTATGTTCGATTTTTGGAAAATTTTAAAATTACGATTATTTTTTGAGCAGACCTCGTATGTATCTCCCCCTTGATCGAAAAATCCACTTAAGGTAATCGATTGAACTTAGAGGGCCATTCAAATCATTTCAAATGCATTTTGAAAACGCATTCATAGCTCACACTAGCGAAAAGCAATGTCAAAGTCACTTAAAATGAATGGCCCCTAAGTCGGTGTGTGTTCGAAACTCGAAACTAAAATTGTTGCTTATGCATGGTTTTATATAAACATAAATTTAGTTGGAATATCTTAATTTATGGGTCTGTTAACTTGGCGGCGTTGTGTGACATCCATTGAGCCAATATTGCCCCAACGCATTGTGTCCATGAGCTACATCGAGTGCTTTGTTTGTTTACTCGAACAGGACCTTCTTAAGTTATGGTGTCATGTTAGCGACATGTGTGCACACTGACAAAGCTGCACACACACACACAAATATGCATGCCCAGCCACAGCTGCTGGGGGTGAAATGATTCAAAGGGAAATTACCCAACAACACTATCCCCTCATGTCTGTGGGAGTATTGCTCTGCTATGCATTGTTTATGATGGCGCAACGAATGCGGCTAAATGACGCAAAGCCTTGAAGGATATTTCATGCGACCAGCTAAAGGTTCCAAGAGAGACATTGAGTGGGTGGCGTAAAAGGGAGAGTTCTACATTTTTCTGTGTATTTATCGAGTTTTGATGTTTGCTTACACTGATTGGACATTTTGCCCATCTCTTTTTTTTTTTGGTTTTGTGGTCAAATTGGATAAAAAAAACATTAATCTAATTTGGGGGGATATTTTGTAAAGTTCAGTACAAAGTTTTCCTTGTTGGCTTCCAGCAGTTTTGCTAAAATTTAATTTTCCCTTCATTTTGTTCCACTTTTGCACAGAGTGTCCAAAATCAAGTCTTAAAAAGTGTTTGTAATCACATTTATGTGTGTCAAGTTGGTTGGATTACATAAATGCATGTTGACTAAGGACACGTAAAGCAATTATGGCCCATAATTAAAAGGACGATGAAAGTCGTTTACCGCTGTTCTCATGGTTATATGAGGTATTTAGATGTATGGCAGAAATTATAGTTAGTGTAGTTGCCTGGAGGATCATACTAACTTAGTTGGTGATAATGACAAAATAATTAAATGAGGAAATTCATTTTAAATTGTAAAAAGTTTAAGATTTTATATTAATTTTTATTTACCGAAACAATCAATTATTTGAGCTAGACTGAGTCATATACCCTGACTCCCGGTATTCGTGGTGTTTTCCACATGTCTCAGATATCATTGCAAAATCGTAAATAACGTACTTAAAGTCTGTATTCTGCAGAATTAAAATTTTGTTAATCTAAACAATTCCTTAGGGAACAGAGATTCAAAACAAAAAAAATTCTAAGACAAGTAAAAGCGTGCTAAGTTCGGCCGAGCCGCAACCACCATGGATTTTGCTAAAAATTTTTACAAAATAAATTTAGTTGTAATTTTATTCTACATATCATACACACAGCCATTACGGCTATGAGACTTAAGGCTTTGTGAAAATTGATAGAAGATGGGAGCAGGTCATACCATTGCGGTATAATCGAGGAGACGATAGAAAACCTGGTAGCAATGGAAGAGGTTTCCCATCGGATATCTGAGACCGCACTTGAGATCGAGTGCGAGGCACTGCTGTCAGCGGCACAGTCTTGGATTGCCGGCACCCTAGTATTGCCATCTGGACGATCATGTTACACGGATGGATCAAAGCTAGAGAACAGAGTGCACCTTGGGGTGTACATTGAGAACCCAGGGACTGAGATCTGTTTTAGACTATCTGACCATAATATGGTCCTGCAGGCGGAGATCCGGGTAATCACGGAATGCCTGAGGTGGTGTGGTGCTAACGCTAGGACGTCGATAATGAAGATCTTTACGGACAGTAAACTGGCCATAAGGGCAATAACAACCAGGACATTGAGGTCAATAATAGACTTTCAGTGTAAGAAGGAGATTAACGCCTTCTCAGAGAAAGCCACGATCCGCATGAATGAAAAAGTAGACAATTTTGCAGTGAAGGCCAGAGAAGTGGCGTCAACAAACTTGGTTAACCCGAAGTTTTGCGGGTCGACACAGTTCGAGTTAAGAGCCTGGGCTACGAATGTGCATGTAACACTGTGGAACAATGGTCGACAGGATGACGAAGATCCTATGGGGGGATCAAGATTGTGAGAAGATAAGGCTACTACTGAAAGGAAGCAATTAGGGGGACAGGATAGCTATTGCTATCACAACAGGACACACATGACTACGAGCTCACTTATGCATATGCTTCGGCAAGTGATAGCATGTGTAGGGTATGTGGAAAAGATGATGAGCCGTTGGCGCATTTTCTATGTCATTGCCCGGCTTTCGCAGCTAACAGACCCCGACACTTGGGTGGGGACACCATACCATAGATAAACCAGCTAAGGGGGGTGGTATGAAAATCAATTAGGGATTTTGTAAACTACACAGAATTGCTGAAATTTTCTTTTTCGAGGTTACTTTTAAATATCAAGAGCACACAACAAGCCGATTACTGGCTTAGGTGTATGTCCATAGTAGCATGGGACGGATTAATATTCGAACCCTCGTTTTAACCTAACCTATTCCCAAATCCACTACTTTAGTATGTGGTATGCCTTGCACCCAGAAAGAAGAGAGATAGACCCACAGGTAAGTATACGAATCGAATCACATTCTGATTCCATTTAGGTACGCTCATCTGACAAACATACGGCTATGTTTGTCTGTCCGTTCTTCTGTCGGTCTGTCTATGTTAGTTGTGTAGAAAGTAAAAGTCGCAATTTTCAGCCGATTGTCTTCAAATTTGGCTTAGAGAACTTTTTTGGCATAAAGACGACGCTTATTGAAGCTAGAAAAAATCGGTTCAGATTTTTATATAGCTCCCATACACATGTTAGTCCGATTTGGACTTAGATTGCAATAACATATTGATTTGCTAAAAGATTCTCACGAAATTTGGCATAAAGGATTATTTTATGACTCTCGAGATTGCTTAGAAACTTCGGTACATGTCTCGTCCCATTTTCCCTTTTAGAGCTTTGGTCAGGGTATCTCTTTACAGAATTTTTCAAAATTTTGCACAATGCCTTCTTTAATGACTTTTCCAATGTGTACCGATTTTAATCGAAATTGTTTTAGATTTAGATACAGCTCCCACATATATTTTCTTCAGAATTTACCTAAAAATTTGGTGATTTGTTAACCGACCCTCATGAAATCATGCACGAAGTTTCCTCCTAAGACTCTTTTGATCAGTGCTGAATGCAGATCGGTTCAGATTTAGATATAGCTTCTATATATGCATAAATATGTGTCTCCCGATTTTCACTTTTAGGGCCTTTGAAATAACTCCTAGAGCCACTGCAAGCACATTTATTGACCAATCTTGCCAAAATATTGCACAACGCTTTCCTCGATGACTTCCACAATATAAATAGAGTTTGGTCAAAATCGGTTCAGATTTAGATATAGCTCTCATATATATGTTCGTCCGATTTGCAGTAATAATGCAATAAAATTGTCATTTGTTAACCGATTCTCACGAAATTTGGCAGGAAGGATTTTTTTACGACTGTCAACCTTGCTGGTGAATTTCATGAAAATCGGTTAAGATTTAGATATAGCTCTCATATATAAATATATCGCCCGATTTTAACTTCTAGAGTTATAGCAAGCGCATTTATTGACCCATCTTGCCGAAATTTTGCAAAATGCTTTCCCCGACGACTACCACAGTATCTGAGGAGTTTGCTCGAAGTCGGTTCAGATGTAGATATGCAAATGCAAAAAAATTCAAATTTTGCCCATGAACATTCCACTAACGAATAGGGGCAAACTTCTCACATATCAATGAGTGCATTCCGATTCAATTTTAAGCTCAATAATAAGGTGCCTCCTTTTTATAGCCGAGTCCGAACGGCGTGCTGCAGTGCGACACCTCTTTAGAGAGAAGTTTTACATGGCATAGTACCTCACAAATGTTGCCAGCATTAGGGGGGGGGGGGAAACCACTGCTGAACATTTTTTTTTGATGGTCTCTCTCGAACCCAGGCGTTCAGCGTCATAGGCGGATATGCTAACCTCTGCGCTACGGTTGCCTCAGATGTAGATATAGCTCTCATATATATGCAATAAAATGGTCTTTTTTTAACCGATTTTCTCGAAGTTCGGCAGGAGGGATTTTCTCTTGACTTTCAATGTTGCTGGTGAATTTCATGGAAATCGGTTCACATTTGGATATAGCTGTCATATATGTATATCGCCAGATTTCCACCCCAAGAGCCACTGCAAGCGCATTGTTTGACCAATCTTGTCAAAATTTTGCACAACGCTTTCCTCGACGACTATCACATTATCTAAGAAGTTTGCTCGGAATCGGTTCAGAATTAGATATAGCTCCCATATACACGTTCGTCAGATTTTGGGTTACTTGCACATAATGTTGTCATTTGTCAACCATTGTTTTTACAGTTTGAACATGGTTGCTCGCCGAGGTCCATCAAAATTGGTTCGGAATTGGATATAGGTCTCACATTGTACTTATAGGGTAGGTGTAGGATATTATACAGTCGGCACTGCCCGACTTTTGCCCTTCCTTACTGGTTTGTTTTAATTTCAATTTTGGATTTTTATTTCTATTCACTCTAGGTTTCCCTTTTTTTTTTACTTGACTATTTTTTTATTGTCACATAACTGACCTTAATATCCATTTTTTCAACCTTTTTATAACACATGCTATGGAAATGTCTTCCGTTTTGCTGCTGTTACTTTTCAATTCAAAAAATCTAAAATTGCTCATACATTACCCACATATACACACACCAACGCATACCCAGATTGAAAATAAGAAAGAAGAAGGACACACCACTTAGAGACAAAAAAAGCGAAGGGCATTTTATGTTGGCGTTCTTTTGTTTTGCGACATGAAACAAACACCCATAGGAAGAAGGAACGACGAGATCCTTGCCATTCAAACGTACTGAGAATCTGAATGTTAATGCGCGACTGCTGCTCGTATCCATGAATCATGGGCGAACGAGGTAAATAAAACGCATACACGTTCGCTAGACAATGACACATTCAAAGTGTCCCTTTGTGGCTCAAACAAGGACTGTACATACGTGGCAAAGAACGGTGTGTAGGTATGGGCGCCCATTGAATTCCACCCTAGATGGTTATTAAAAAAAAAAGTCATATCGTTAATGTGTGCATTGTTCCCGATACTCAAGTTCAGCCACATTGTTTTGTTGCCGGATGCGCCAAGTTGTTGCTCATCTTATGGTCATGCCTCAACAACGGAGGGAAAAAAACAATGTCAAGTGACTTTAGAGGAAATATTTAAGGTGCTGTTATTTGTTTTAAGGGGAAGGAGGAGGAGGGATGCGAAAACAGTATATGTGATAGTCTATGCTTTTTAATATCAAAAAAGAAATTCAAGACTAATTTGCAAAAGAAATGCACTTTTTGATGATTTTGTTCTCATATAAAGATGATTTCCATATAATCTATTGAATAAGTTTCACACCACCCTAATATACAAAAAGTTTATTAATGCTCCTTCTATTAATTCATACCATGTTACATATATTCCAGGGTTCTTAAGAACTTTGCACGCCTGTTTTAAGATTTCCCACATCTACTTAACACAGATTCGTGACTATGAAATGCATTAGCTGCCATCAAAAATTTATGTATTTTTAAAACCAAAACAAAAAGTAATCCTGTGAGAATTATTCAATTATATTTATTACATCTTTGTACATTCTTCATAACAGAAAGTATGTTTGGGATTTCTCAATTCAACTTTCACGACATGTAAAAGCATATTAATATTGTTCTAGAACAAGTAACTTGTAAGCATCCCGTCTATTGTTAAGTAAGGCCGTATTTCAAGAATCCACAACCACGAATTCTGCTAAAAATGTACATAAATTAGTTAAATTGATTTTCAAACAAGTAAAAAGGCATTAAGTTCGGCCGGGCCGAACTTTGGATACCCACCACCTCGGGTATATATGTAAACCCCATTTTGTCAAAATCCAGTGAAAATTGGATAACTTAAGCACCGAAATTCGGCTCGGATATAGAGTGGTCTAACAGATATGCCACAATTCAATTTTTTAGATTAAAATATTGGTCTTTTTGGCAGATATATCCAATTATAAACCGATCTGAACCATATTAAGGTCGGATATCGAGAGGCTGAGAAAAACTCGCTGTTTCAAATTACAGCAAAATCGGGTAAGAAATAAAGCTTTTATGGGCTTCAGTCCCCTATCGGCAGATTGGTCTATATGACAGCTATATCTAAATATAGTCCGATCTGTACCGTACCGCGGATGTTGAGAG
Organism: Stomoxys calcitrans; assembly: GCF_963082655.1. Classification (NCBI taxonomy): domain Eukaryota; kingdom Metazoa; phylum Arthropoda; class Insecta; order Diptera; family Muscidae; genus Stomoxys; species Stomoxys calcitrans. The sequence continues at coordinate 66,637,115 of NC_081553.1, read as the reverse complement.
GCTTAAAACTGCGCACTATATAAAATTTCAGCGAAATCGGATAAAAAATAAAGCTTTTATGGCCTTCAGACCCCTTATCGGAAGATCGGTCTATATGACAGCTATATCTAAATATAGTCCGATCTGAATTATATTTAGGTCAGATGTTGGGGGACTTAAAATAACCCACTGTTTTAAATTTCAGCAAAATCGGATTAAAAATAAAGCTTTTATGGTCTTCAGACCCTTTATCGGGAGATCGGTCTATATGACAGCTATATCTAAATATAGTCCGATCTGAACCTTATTTGGGTCATTTGTCGGTAGGCTTTAAGCTACTAACTGTTTCAAATTTTAGCAAAATCGGATGAAAAATAAAGTTTTTATGGGCATTGGACCCAATATCGGAAAATCGGTCTATATAGCAGCTATATCCAAATATGGTACGATTTGGTCCGTTCAAGAACTTAACCAGCGTGCATTAAAAATACGTATCTGTGCCAAATTTCAGCTCAATATCTCAATTTTTGAAGGCTCTAGAGTGATTAGGTCAGACGGACGGACCGACGGACGGACAGACACACGGACATCGTTAAATCGTCTTAGAATTTTATGTCGATCCGAAATATTTATACTTTGTAGGGTCGGAAATTCATATTTCGATTTGTTGCAAACGGAATGACTAAATTAATGTACCCCCTATCCTACGGTGGTGGGTATAAAAATAAAACTGTGTAATCATATTGATGGATTGATTCTTGGCCTATATGAGGGAAATTTTAAGTGTGAGTATTGAAATGCTTAGGCGTACTTCACAAAAGTGGGAGTAATATCTTGGATATATTTCGGTGAGTGTTGATGTGAGTGTTGGAGAGTTCAAATGTAATTTTTATACCAAGTTTTAGCTAAATCAGATAGGGCTTCAAGGGACAAGTCAAATAAAAGAATAACTTTGTATGGGAGCTTTATCTTAATCTGAACCGATATGTCTCATTCACAATCCTCAACGACCTACATCAGTTAGATGGAATGGAAATTGGCCCATGAACATAAATGAACAGGAGAAAACTTTTCACAAATAGGTGCTGTACGATTCAAGTTTAAGTTCAATGATAAGGGACCTGCTTCTTATAGCGGGGTCCGAAGGGCTTGCAGCAGTGCGACTCCTCTTTGGAGATAGGGTTTATATGGCTGTCATACTCAATGGTACAGTACCACACAAATGTTGGCAGCAGAAGCAGAGGATAACCAGCGCTGTAAATGTTTTCCGATTTGCAGGAACCCAGTTGTTCATCATCATAGGCGGACATGCTAAACTCTGCGCTACGTTGGCCTCAGTTAGAAGTATTGCAACGTTTACATTTGGACTTGTACATGATATTTTATCTTGCCCACTGTGCTTCATTAGTAGACCTCTATTCATTTTATATATGACGTAATGAATTACATTTTACGACAATCCTGGCCACTGTGCTATCGTTTTGTTTCTTTCCACTGTGACGTGATAACCATTCGCTGATGTTCACATTAATCGCCCATACAACTATTCATACATACGTTAGACATGTCCAGTCGACATGTCTATAGACACATTTGTCTACATAAATACGCATGGTCCAGTCACACAACCATTCATACACACATTGACACACAAATGGGGATGCGATCGTCACGACCGGCCAGCCAGCATGCTAAACACATTTGTTTACAAAAATACGCATGTCCGGCCATTCAGCCATTCATACTTATATTGGTTGCAGTACAAGTGATGAACGGACGCACCAATGTAAAGGGCATGGGGTCGGGCATAAAAATGGGCATTTCGCTTATTGGCACAGGTACTCGCATTGATTGTCGTTATTCGATATCTATATTAACAAGACAAGTGGCATTTAATTATCACTTGGTTGATGTAGCAATTGCTACTTAATGTCACATCCTTCTAAGGCTGGTCATGAGTCGTTGAGCAGACAGAATAGTAAGACGTGTGGCATAGCCTGCACTCAGAAATTCTCGAAGCCCTAGGATTTCGTCACCGAATAACGCGATTTGTTCGCATCCTCACTGACGGATCCGTTGGTACCATAAATAATGTGACTCGTGCGTATTCTAACGCTGATTTGCTCGCATCCTAACGTCAGTAGTGCATCCTATCGCTGATTCGTTCCTAATCATGGACCATATCGGTTCATGTTTGGATTTTTTTTGACTTCTTGAGCCCCTGGAAGCCGCAATTTTTGTCCGATTTGGATGCAATTTTGCACGTACTGTTCTGTTATGACTTCCAACAACTGTGTCAAGTACAGTCCAAATCCTGTGCTAAGTATGGTTAAAATTGGTCTATAACCTGATATAGCTCCCATATAAAACGATCTCCCGATTTGACTTATTGAGGCTCTAGAAAGCGCATTTACCGCCCGATTTGATTTACATTTTGCACAGTGACTTTTTCTAAACATACTTGCCAGGTATGGTGACGTCATCTTTTTGGGGTCAGACCACCTCTCCACAACTCTCACCATCGACCGACCACCCGACTTCATAACCTCTGAGCGCCATACGTTTATCAATCAGAAGACGGCCGATTGGGCTAGCTTCAGAGAGTATACCAATCGCCGCTTCAGTGAACTGCCACCCCCCTCGGATGTGCTAGTTGCCAAGAGGAAATTCTGAGACATCATTACCGCAGCATCCGCTCGCTTTATACCAGCCGGTCAAATATCCCAAGTGCGGCCCAATTCCCCGGCGCAGGCAGTGGTACTCGCAGACGAACGGGATGAGATTTGTTGTATGTACTCCACTAACCTCAGAATCAGCGAGCTGAATTTGGAAATAAACAGGGTAGTCAACGAACATGGGCGGAATTTAACTTAGGAACCGGTTTAGGCTAGCTGTGGTCTTTTGTTAAGTCACTCTCGATCCCCGGTAGACGGGATGACAGGACATCAGTCACTTTTGGCGAAGTAACCGTTACAGATCCGAAGAGTTGCGCCAGGTTGTTCAACCGTAAATTTCTTGCCCATCCCGAGAGCGACAGGGCAAGGAGGAGAGCCATTCGCCGCATCCGTGGTCTCTGAGCCATCACAATTTACCGTGGGCGAAGTTACGAATGTCATCCGTGGCTCCAAATCATCCAAGGCGTTGGGCCCCGACGGAATTTCTACATTGATGTTGAAGAATCTGGATTTAAGTTCCTTACTACTGTCCTTAACATGGGTTTGAACACTCAAATAGTTCCCTATGACTGGAAAATGGGCAGAGTGATCCCGCTACTGAAGCTTGGAAAAGACCCGAGTTTGGGGGAGTCGTACTGACCGATCTCCCTTCTCTCACCAGTGGCAAAGACGCTTGAGGCATTACTCCTCCCGAGCCTCGTAGGAGAATTTCCATTCGTCGAGTATCAACATGGATTTGGAAGACTGCATAGAACAACAACTGTTTTGCATGCCATCACCGCACACATTTGTCGTGGCTTCAACCAGCCCAGGCCATGTGATAGGACGGTCCTCGTGGCACTGGACCTATCGAAGGCATTCGACATTCGGTCAGCCAAACTGCCAAACTATTTGAGGACATCGGCAGCGCGTCCCTCTAGCCAGGACGTGGTCGCCACTTGTTGGTGGAATTTAGGGATAAGTCGAAGTCGAAGCACCGTAAAGTGAAACAGGGAGTTCCCTAAGGTGGGGTGATATCTCCGGCACTGCTCAACCTCTACCTATTCTCCATTCCACCCCCTCCAGACGACATAGAGATTGTATCATATGCGGACGATTGTACGATCATGGCATCAGGCCCCCCATTGATGACATCTGCGATAGGTTCAACGTCTACTTTAACGAACTTGCCTCATATTTCGCTGCAAGAAATCTGAAGATATCTGCCATCAAATCTTTAGCCACATTGTTCTCTACAAATACGCGTGAGGGGAATACTGAGCTTACTGTGATGGAGAAATGATTCCGACCATCAAGTGTCCCAAAATACTTGGCGTCCCCACATGCCACAGCAATTTGCCATAAAGTCAAAAGGAGAAACAAGGTCTTCCACGTTACTTGCTGGGAGCACTTGGGGTGCAGACAACGGAACCTTGTTGACCTCGTATAAAAGCAATTGGCCGGTCTTTGGTAAGTTATGCAGCGCCAGTGTGGTCTTGCCAGCTATGTGACACGCAGTAAAAAAATAATCAGATCTGTCAGAATGCCGCCTTCCGAACTACGACGGGCTGCCTTCTCAGTTCTCATGTGGACTATGTCCATCAGGAGACAAAGATCCTACCAGTACGAAGACATAACTATTTGCTGTCTTAGCAATACCTTTTGGGCTGTTATCGCAGAGACCATACAAATCATCATCTTGTGGATAGGTAGCCACCGACCAGCCACTACTTGATCTAGAGCGTGAGGTGGAGCGCTACAAGAGAGAATCTCTAGATCAAGCGGCATATCAAGCAGGTCTAGAAAACATTCATGTAGACACGGTAGCAGATGCGGTAAATGCTTACCGGGTGAATGTAGTCCTTGGAGAACGACCGCCTCCTATTGCACCTGAAGAAATTGACCTCCCTCGGGAAACCAGAATGGTTCTGGCTCAATCACGTTCCGGCAGATGCAGCTGCCTCAACTCCTACAGAGCCGGGATTGATGCCGACGTGCAAGATGTATGTCCCGATCTGGCTGGGCACCTAAGCAGGTGACGTGTGCCGTGCGACCACACGGCACACGTCACCTGCTTAGGTGCCCAGCCAGACCCACTCGACCCAGACTTAGATCTGTGTGGACGCAACCTGCTACAACAACAACAACCTTTTGACATACCTCCCACTTATTAATAAATTTGAATTTAAATAAGCTCCTTCTTCTTCCGTAGCATATAGTCCTTAATTATTAAATATCTATGCAAGTATATTTAAACTTACCAGAAACCACACAAGTCCCCGAATGTCGTGTTATGCTGCAAAATACGAATACAAATTGGAATTAATTGAAATGGACTAAATATAAGATTGCTTTCATTTAGTACAAGTGTCCAGCTAACTTTGAACAAATTCAATACGAATCTAAATCGCATTGTGAATAGTAATTAGATTGAACACAACCAATCACACATACACACACTCACAAGAAATTTCCGGAGACACAAGAGCCTAATCATATTTGGCGTCAAGCCGACCGACCAATTCTGTCATTCCGATACATCACATCTTTGCTACAGAAGTTACAAATTCTAAATGGTATTTCTTCTGGGAGTTCTTGTGACCCCTGAATTAATCAATGAAATAGGAAGGAACAGCATGTGGTCTTGCAGTGAAAATGAAATTTGCAGGACAAATGGCATCGACATGTAAATGCTGATGATATGGATAGGCACTGGGAGAAAAAAAGCTAAAATTTTTGTTCAACATTTCCAAAGGCAAAACAATAACTTTTTAGACAGGCTTCCGACAGATATTGTACAAAGATTGATGGATGGTCTGATCGTGTTGTTACATAACAGGGTCTTACACCAATATTTCAAGGTGCAGCAGACATAATGACAAAGTTTGAAGGGATGCAAATTATTTTAGAAAATATTTATTTTCGACAATTAAAGATCTTTTAGTGAAATGCTACGAAAATAGTATATCGCTTGACTAAGTGCCTTTATCTGAATCCCATATGATCTTTATTGGTCTACGAATTTAAGCTTGGACGTAAGGTGTACTCTATTCTTAAAATATTTCAATTCAGCCCGATATTCTCATGATGTCTGATTTAGTGGTGTTTTCGGGGGAGAGGTGGTCCCCCAGACACTTGGACCTGAAAAATATCAAATACCATTTATTTAAACCCCGTATTGCCATTGGCTTAGGAGCAGTTTACAGGATGAGGCGTCCCCCAAATACATGGCCCCAAAATAGGTTATTAAAATCGTTTTCTAATCTCAAATACCTCTCATTTGAGCCACATATTGGCATGGTCGAAAAATGTTTTTTCCCTTTGGGGGTGTTTCGGGAAAGGGGTGATGACCTAAATACATGGTCTTGCATTTGGATATCAAATTCGTATTATACTCCCAAATACCTATATTTGAGCCGCATATTGCGATGGTCACTAAAAAATAGCTGTATGTGGGGTATTTGGGGAAAGGACCAGACCAGAAAAATCGTTTCGAAAATGGGTATCATTTCTTGCTCTACCCCCCACTACCTTCCATTTAAGCTCCACATTGACATGGTTGGTAAATATTCCCGATTTAGAGGCGTTTTGGTGATTGGAGTGGTCCCCCAAACAATAAGCCCTGAAAATATATCAGCAACGTGCTCTATTCTCATGTATCTATATATCATTTATTTGAACCCTCATTGCCCTCAAAATTGGATATCAAATTCGTTTTCTAATCTCATTTAAACTCCTTATTGCAAAAGTCTGAAAATATGTCCGGTTTGGGGTATTGACCCTAAAAACTATGAATATTTAGTTCGACTCTCTTTAAGACCCAAATTGTCTTGGTGGGCAAATACGTCCTATTTGGGTGTTGTTATGGTGGTGGGACGTCCGCTAGACAGTTGGCCCCTAATGTTAATATCAGATACGTGGTCTACTTCCACATACCTTTAATTTGAGCCCCATATTTCCATAGTCGGCAAACATGACCGGCTTGGGGGGTGTTTTGGGGGATGGGCGGCCACTCAGTGAGTTGGCCTTGAAAATATATATCAGATTCATGTTCCACTTTAAAATCCCTCTTATTTCAGCCCCATATTGCAATAGTCAGAAAATACTTACTATTTGGGTGGTGTTGTGGGAGTGGGGTGGCCCTATAGACACTTTTCACGAATATTGATATCAAATTTGTGCTTTACTCCCAAAGACCTTTCATTTGAGCCCCATATTGCTATGGTCGTAAATTTGTCCCCTTTGGGTGATGTTTTTGGTGAGAGGCGGCCCCCAAACATTTGGTCCCATATTTGGATATCAGATTCGAATTCTACACTCGAATACCTTTTATTTAAGCCCCATATTCCCATGGTCAGTATATAAGTCCTGTTTGGGGGGTGTTTTGGGAAAGATGTAGACCCCCAGAAAGGTGGTCCCACATTTGGATATCAGATTCGTATTCTACTCGGAAATACCTTTCATTTGAGTCCCATATTGGCATGGTCGGTAAATATGTCCGATTTAGGGATGTTTTGGGGCTTAGGGTGGTCCCCCTAGCAATTGGTCCGACAATTGGATATCAGATCCGTTTTCTTATCCTTAATATCTTTCATTTGAGTCCCATATTGTCGTGATTGGTCTAAATATATATTTGGTAGGTTTTAGGGTGGGGCAGCCCTCCTAGGTATCCCATCCGAAATTTGGATACAAATTTGAATTTTTAGGGTACTATATGAGAGTACACAAAATTTCGCTTAAATCGCACCACCCATCTTCGAGATCTGGCGTTTCTGAAAATTTGGATAAGGTGAAGGGTCCGCCCCCCCTTCAATATCAAAAAAATTTAGTACCTTATTTTCACCAAGGGGTCATTATGCACCATCTGGGAAAATTTCAAGAAAATCGGTTCAGCCGTTTCTGAGTCTATAAGGAACACACAAACATACAAACAAACACAAATTGATTTTTATTTATAAGATATAAGACTAGCTGAACAGGGCTCGCCCCGCTACGCTTCCTTCACTCTCTGATTTCATCTGAGCCCTATACAGTCACGTCAGGAAATAAGTCCTCTTCAGGGGTGCTTTGGATGTTAGGTCTACTTCATTCTTTTGGATTTGGCGGAGCCAAACTCTTTGCCTCGAAGGTGGATATCAGATTCATACTCCACTCCGGTCGGTATGGCGTCCCTGAAACACTTGGCCATGAAACATATACAGATTTGAGTCCCTTTTTGCCATAATCCACAAATATGTCCAGTTTGAGGGGTATGCAGGGTGGGACGGCCACTCACGTACTTAGCCCTGAAGAAATATCAGCATCGTGATCTGCTCTCAAATTTATTTTATTTGAGCCCCAATTGCCATTGTTTTTGGAGGAGTTTATGGGGTGGCACGACCCCCAAACATTTGGCCTCAAAATTGGATATCAAATTCGTTTTCCACCATCAAATACCTAATATTTATCGCTATAGTAGGTAATCCTGACCGATTTGAAGGGAAATTAGAGGCGGACCTTGATGTAATATCAGCATCGTGTTATAGCGCGATATGTTTAAGCCCCATAATGTCAAGCACTCTGAAGGTGGCTATCAAGATATTCAGGGCTACGGGTCTCGTTCAGATTCACACTTATTCATTTTTTTTTTTGTGTTGATTATTTACATTCAAAATCATATTTCAAATCTACCACTTGGAATACCACATTCTAAAAGATCCGCAGGTCCTCCTGTGTCCATCCCAATTTGAGGGTAAACATTGTTCCCTACTACCAAATACCTTTTATTTCGGTCCTATTCTATCCTGATTGGCCTTCATATATTATTTTTAATTCCTTTTTATTTGGGTAGGATAGGGGGAGGAGGATTGCCCTCTGACATGTCCTTTCATTTGAGTACAATTTATTCTCCAAGTGGAAATGGTCGGTCCCCCCGACGCTAAGAACCAAACGACAATTTGTTTGAGTCTTTTACTATCGGAATCTACATGTCCTGCGGAACGGTGAATCCTTATAGCAACATTAGATTCGAAATATACTGTCATAGACTTTTCTTTGAATTGGCATATTATCCCGGCCGTACTAACGTCCTATTGAAGGGTATTTAGTGGGTGGGCCGTTCCCACACTCTGTCCTAAATGTGTATACCAGATTCGTAGTTAACTCCGAAAGACCTTTTATTCGATGCCCATTTTGTGACGTTGGACATTTATGCCCGATTTGGGGGTTTTTGGGGTTGGGAAGGCCCCGAAGACATCTTGGACCAAATTCTTATAACATATGTGTACTTAGCTTCTAGACATCTTTCTTTTGATACCCGTATGTCGTGTTGAGAGGTTTCGGGGGGTGGGAAGTAGTCTCAGGCACCATGGAACACATTTTTATATCAGAATTGGACTCTACCTTTAAATAGCTTTCATTTGATATCCATATGTCCTGCAGAATAATATGGATATCAATATCGTGCTGCACTTCCGAATCCCTTTAATTTGAGCCCCATATTGCCATGGCCGGTAAATATGAACCGGCAATTTGCACTGAAAATTTATATCAAATTCGTTCTTTATTCCCAACGGAAATGAAATTCAGTTTAGGGGGTGCTTTAGGGCGTACCCCAAAACAATTGGCTCCAAAGTTGGATATGAAATTTGTTTTCTACTCTGAAATATCTTTCATTTGAGTCCCATATTGTAATAATGGGTCAAATGACACATTTGATGTATCTTTAGGAGGAAAAGCGCCGGAAATTTTAATGTCATATTCGTAATCTACTCCCTAATACCTTTCATTTAAGTCCCATATAGCCATGGTCGGCTAATATGTCCATTTGGGGGTATTTGGGGGTGGGCAACCTCCCGTTACTTGGACCTAATGTTTTATGCCATTTTTGTAATCTACTGCCTAATACTTTTGATATGAGTCCCATACTGACATGAACTTCGAATATATCTATTTAGAGAAAATTTTAATACCATATTTCTTTTTCTGGTCTCCAATACCTTTCATTTTATACCCTTATTGTGCCCATCGGACCACTTTCGGATATGGGTGGCGTTTTCAGGGTAAGGGGGAGGGTTCGCCTCCACCCGATATCTAAAAATTATTAAAATTCCAGACAAACGTACACAATCTATGAACATTTTAAGAAAATCGGTTCAGCCATTTATCATATAGTCATAATGGGTCTAATGGTGTTTTTGAGGGGTGGCGTGAACCCCTATACTTCGATCTGATTTCGTATGCCAAATTCGAAATCTACTCCCTTATACCTTTCGTTTGAGCCTCATATTGAAATGAACGTCCAATAAGTCTGTTTGGGGGAGTTTTGGTGTTGGGGCGGCCCGATGGGTACTTAGACTCAAATTAAAATACCTTATTCGTATTCTACTCTCCAATACCTTTCATTTGATACCAATTTTGTCCCCACGCATTGGTCCACTTTTGATTTGGGGTTGTGTTTTTGGCATAAAGGGGAAGGTCCGTCCCCCGTGCGATATCGAAAAATTATATACCAATGTTTCCCTCCAGACCACCCCACACAATATGCGAAAATTTCAAGAAAATCGGTTCTGCCGTTTTTCAGTCTATCCAGATCACCCTACACAATTTGCGAAAATTTCGAAAAAATCGGTTCTGGCGTTTTTCAGTCTATACTGGACAAACAAACCGAGCCACATATATCCGTGATTGGCTAATGTGCCCATTTTGGCCGTTTTTGTGGAGGTGAGGTGACCCCCTATAATTCGACATGAATTTGTATACCAGATTCGTTATCTGCTCCCGAATACTTTTCATTCGATACCCATATTGTCCTTATTGGTTCACTTTTGATTTTAGGTGGGGTTTTTGGGGTAACGGCGGAGGGTCCGCCCCCTTCTGTTATCAATGAATAATAAAGCCTTTGCCTACTTCTTGACCATATTCGTAATCTACTCCCGAATACCTTTCATTTGAGTCCTATATTGTCATGATTGTCAAATAAACCTATTTTAAGGGGTTTTGGGGCTGTGGCGGCCCCCCAGGCATCTAGACCCAACTTTTATCATGCAATTCGTGCTCTACTCTTGAATACCCCTCATTTGAATCCCATATTGTTTCGATCGGTCCACTTTTATTTTTGGGTAAGGGGGAGGGTCCGCCCTCGCCCCGATATCAAAAAATTATATAGCCTATGTTTCCTTCCAGACCAACCTACACAATCTGTAAAAATTTCAAGGTTATCGGTTCAGCTATTTTTGAGTTTATACGGAACAAACAAACAAACCCACAAACAAACAAACCCACAAACAAACAAACATACAAACATTCAAACATACATACAAACAAACACAAATTCATTTTTATATATATAGATAGATTTTTAGTTTTTTTTGATTTTTTTATTCTTTATAAACACCATCATTTGTAATATTTAGTTCAACGAGGTCTTAAAAACCATGACAACCCCAATTGACATTCTTTCTTCGTGTGTATTATAGAAACTATTGAATAATCGGTAGAACGTTATACACTCAACCGAATGCAATTAAAACACACAATCACATGCCTCACACATAAAACACACACACATACAAACTTTCTCCTACACTCAGTCTCACCGAGCCATGGCCTGTGAACCCGGTACAAATAAAACTAAAAGCCAAAGGAATACAGATGATGTTGTTCCCATTTCACAGGAAGCTCAGGCCATAGAGGAGGGACAATAGTGGTGGTGATGGTGGCCAACATGTTGGACGATGTTAGCACCGATAGCTAAAGGCAAAACATATCCTTGGTTCGACTGAACGAACGAACGAACAAACGAATGAATGAATGAATTTAATGTGATATATGCTGAGAAATAATTATCCTAATGAGTACATGTCTTTGCTTGTTTAGACTTTTGCCAATGAACGAACAACACAAGGACCGCAGGAGACAGCGAACAAGCACCGCAACAGCAGATGTAGAAGCAGCAGCGACAACAACACCAGCGACAACGACATTGAACAACTACAGCCGCAACAGACACATCCATACATACGCAGCAGCGTAAGTCAGAGCACAACGTACAAGGATGTTGTACATCGAATGTATATGAACGGAAATGAATGCTTGTGAATATGAATGTAATTATAGCATCATAATGTTCATTATGCTAAGTTACTTGGGATTTGTTTGAATTGCCAAGTACAGTGAATTACGCTAACACAATTTAAATTCTAATATTGGGAGTATTTAAACGGAGAAAGAATGCAAATGAGTACGCCAACATGGCAAAGTAAAATCAATGAAAATTTTATTTCATTTTGTAATAATGATACCAAACTTTTCCCTTCACATTTGGTTGTGGTGACGGCGAAGCTCTATCTTTAAATATGAACTGATTAAAATTAAGAGTGCTATATTAATAATTGAACAAATCATCCATAGCCATAGAAAGGATATTTGTAAACATTTTATTTTAAAGCCAGACATCTCTTGCAGGACTTACTTACTTTCTGTACTAAATTGATGTTATAAATATAGCATTGAAAGTTGAAATAACAAGGAATTGGCGACTATTATGGATTTAAAATGAAACAATAAGTTTTGCGCAGGCTAAATCGAATGCCATCGGATCTGACGGTTAGGCTAGGTTTAAGTGGCAGTCTGACATCAGACTCACTTAGACGTTTTCGTCTATTGTGATACCACAGGAACAGAAGAGGGAAGATGCCTTCTAGTTCCTACCGTTGAACCATCCAGATCGCTTTGAAAAGCCCAATAATTTGCGAATGTTCACATCCACCAAACCAGACAGGTTCTCAAAGAAAGGAGATTCTAAAGTGGAACCCCTACTGAGTGCTAGTGCGGGACATACACACAGAAGGTGTTCCATAGTCTCTTCTTCTTCGATGTCCTTACAGCTTCTGTAAAAGTCGTTGTTGGCAACCTCCAGTCTGTCAGCAGGTTTTCGAATTAGACAGTGACCTGTCATAACGGACACAATGACTGAGACGTCTGTTCTTGCCAACGTCAGCAAAGCAGTAGACCTCTTCAAGTCTAGATGAGGCCACATAGTTTTGGAATGCTCACAGCCCCCTATTTGTGACCATCTATCATTCGTTGCCCTTCGGGCCTGGTCCTGAAAACTTAGCTTACATGTCGATAGAGGTATACCCACAGATTCCGGTATCCCTGGAATGTCTGGGGTAGTTCCTAGTCTCGCAAGCTCGTCTGCTTTTCAATTTCCTGGGAGGTCCGTGTGGCCCGGCAGCCAGCACAAGTGAATTTTGAACTGTTCAGCCATCTCGTTGGGAAAGATCTGCGACCGTCGTGGGCGGTTTTGTGTTCAGATATGCGTTCTCCAAGGAGTTAGTGGCTGCCTGAGAAGATATTTATGCCAATCCTCGTTAAGACATCATATCTTAGCGTATCCACCACTTCCTTAATTGCAAGGATCTCCTCTTGAGACACACTGCGGTGGTTGGGTAACCTTTTCGATATGACCAGTTTTAGATCTTTAAAGTACACCTCAAAGCCCACCTGGTCGTTTAGTTTGGAACCATCCGTATAGAAGTATAATAATATATTGTTAGTGGCCATATTCCAATGTAGAGAAGACAGTACACTTCCTTTAGGCGTTTCTCTACTGACCCATCTTTTTAGATCCACAGATCATAAGGCTGCCGTAACGCATCATTTAGTAAGTAAGTTATTAATAAACTTTCTTACGGTAGAGTTGATGCATAGATAAAAATAATTTTGAAACACAACAACTTTGGTCGAAAAAACAACTACGAAAATTGTTAATTTTCCTGCAACAATTTATTTTGTATTTCAACAACCCAAAGTAAAAATTTGTTGTTGAAAGGCACTCTTTGCAAGCCAACATATAACAACAACAGCAATACATACATAAGTTTTGAATTTTTTTTTTTGACCGACCGGTGGACTCGAACCTGTGTTTTGCAAGTCATGAATGGCATGGGAGTTTTATGCGCTACATGGTTGTAGAGACTAACTTTCGTACTTCAACAAATAATGTCTTCGATCCAATGCAAAAATTCGTTGAGAATTTATAGTTCGCATACAAATTTCGTAGTTAGTTTTTTCTAAGAGTTATTTTTTCTGTGTACCTAGAACTCCTTCATGATTGACACGGTTTTACATTATTGAAAACACCTTCAATGTCAAGAAATGCTACCATTGTATATACCTTGACAGCGAGAGAACCCTCTATGTAGCCGACTAGGTCGTGAAGGGCTGTTTCAGTAGATTTGTCTTTACTTTGCGCATGCTGCTGCCGCGACAGGCAATCTGTAGGGATTTTTGCCCTAAGATATGTTTCTATCAACCTCTCAAGAGTCTTCAGCATAAAGGATGACATACTAATAGGACGAAAATCTTTCGGCTTCGTGTGGTAGGGTTTTCCTGCTTTCGGAATGAAAATGACCTTCGTGTCCCTCTATTCCACAGGTATATATGACATGCTGATACAAGCAGAGTATATCTCCCTAAGCCAGGGAACCAGTCTATCAGACACAGCTTGTAATTCAACCAGTGATACATCATCCGGGCCTGGCGACTTAAAGGAGCCGAAACTTCTTAACGCCCAAAGGATTTTCGGCTCAGACACAATTTCCGATGAATGCATGCAGACACAGCTTGTAATTCAACCGGTGATACATCATCAGGGCCTGGCGACTGAAAGGAGCCGAAAGTTCTTATCGCCCAAAGGATTTTCGGCTCAGACACAATTTCCCTAATGGCCTCCGATGAATGCATACCAGTGACTAGCTCTTGTGGCGCCACGTTGTCCGTTGGAGAATTTCCCGGGAAATGTGTATCAACGAGTAGTTCTAGTATTTTCTCACTGGACATTGTCCATACATTCTCTGACTTTTGAATATACCTCACCGTAATAGGTCTCAAGGACAGAATATTCCTTAGCTTAAAGGCCTCAGATGTATCCTCCACGAAGCTGCAGATCTGACGGTATTGACCCTAGATTCATAGGGATACTTCTCCCTCGCCTACTGCCTCTTTTTGTCTATATTTATAACAATATCTTGACTTCTTGTATATATTCCACTTCTTGGAAATATGCTAGAATTATTCCCGTTCCTAAATCTAATACGGAATTCCAACCGAAAGCGATATTATCATGCGTTTCTAAGGTTTTCGAAAAGATAATAAACTGCCAGATTGCGGGATATCTCGATCGTACATCATTATTGACGGCTATGCTGGCGGGCTTCCGCGCTGGTCATAGTTGCGCTACCATCTTAATAGAAGTGTCCGAGTCAATTCGGAATGAAATCGATGACAACCCCATAAGGTATATATAGATCGTCACCACGCTCTGAGTCGATCTAGCCATGTCCGTCCGTTCGCCAGCCGCTTAAAATATTTCACAGATACTTAATATTGATGTAGGTCATTTGAGATTACAAATGGGCCATATCGGTTTAGATCTGGATATAGCTCCCATATAATCCGATTTCCCGATTTGACTTCTTGAGCCTCTACGAGCCGCAATTTTTGTCCGATTTGGCTGAAATTTTCCATGTAGTATTCCGTTATGACTTCCAAGACTTTGCTTAGTATCGTCCAAATCGGTCAATAACCTGACATAACCCCATATAAACTGATCTCCCGATTTGACTTTTTCGGCCCGGTCGAACTTATCAAGCTTTTACTTGTTAAAATTTGTACAGGGATTTCACGGCCTAGAGTTTTTCACTGTCCTTACAATCTTCCGCCCCAATTCTATGTTTTAATGAATTTTTAATCTAACTGGAAAAAATTCGAATTTCTGTGTCTTTTGAAAATTCAAATGCAAAAGCCTGTGAATTTGTTATGAAATCTTGTTTAAATTTGTAAACAAGGCAAAATATAATACTTTAAAAAATAGGCCAAACAAGAATGAAAAAAACTTTGTATTCTAAATAAAAGCGTCTAATAAATATTTAACTAATTTGTTAACAATTTCACAAAACATTGACTATACCAATGATTGTGATTAATTGTCGCAAAATGTTCCAAAAGACATTTATTTTCCTTTGGCTTTGTTTAATTTCTCTTTTTGCAGAATATTGTCATTGTTGATTATACTTTGCGGGGGAACTTTTTTGTGTGGGTGCTGGCAATGCCTAACCAACAATGCCCTACCATCATCACACACAGTGAATTGTCACAGTGATTTGATGTTAATTGTATTCATTTTTCAACATCCTTCCAAAATTTTTGGTTAAATATTTGCTTTAGGGCCAATGACATGAATTCTTATGGTTTGATGCTTGCGAGTGTGAGTGTGTGTAGGTGTGTAGCCTGTATCTGTGTGTGACTGCTTGCCAGTCTGATTCATACATTGACGATAAACGCGATGTGACAATCAAATACATTGCCACGAAAGTATCCATCCTGGTTGGGAGTGTACAACAATGCTCGCTCTTTGGTACCGTGGTTAATGATGCCATTGGAAAATAAGTGTGATAAGCGTTATGGCTATTTTTAAAAACGTCGTGGTAGTTACGCTATTGAGAATGAATTGTTTCCAATACAAAGCTTTGATGGCAAACAGTGGGTACTATTAAGAAACTAACACTCAACGAAGGCTTCTAAGAAAATCGATAAAATTGATACAACATTTTATTTAAAGTAAAGTAGAATACAATAAAATATGAAACAAAATAATATAAAATTAAATTAAATAAAATACAATAAAGTAAAATAAAATAAATAAACAAATAATAAAATTAAATTAAACAAGTAAAAGCGTGCTAAGTTCGGCCGGGCTGAATCTTATATACCCTCCACCATGGATCGCATTTGTCGAGGTCTTTTCCCGGCATCTCTTCTTAGGCAAAAAAAGGATATAAGAAAAGTTTTGCTCTGCTATTAGAGCGATATCAAGATATGGTCCGGTTTGGACCACAATTAAATTATATGTTGAAGACCTGTGTAAAATGTCAGCCAACTCGAATAATAATTGCGCTCTTTGGCGGCTCAAGAAGCAAAATAGAGAGATCGATTATATAGGAGCTGTATCGGGCTATAGACCGATTCAGACCATAATAAACTCGTAAGTTGACGGTCATGAGAAAATCCGTTGTACAAAATTTCAGGCAAATCGGATAATAATTGAGACCTCTAGAGTCTCAAGAAGTCAAGATCCCAGATGGGTTTATATGGCAGCTATATCAGGTTATGAACCGATTTGAACCCTATTTGACACAGTTGTTGAATGTAAGAATAAAATACGTCTTGCAAAATTTCAGCCAAATCGGATAAGAATTGCGCACTCAAGAGGCTCAAGAAGTCAAGAAGTCAAGACCCAAGATCGGTTTTTATGACAGCTATATCAAAACGTGGACCAATATGGCCCATTTACAATACCAACCGACTTACACTAATACGAAGTATTTGTGCAAAATTTCAAGCGGCTAGCTTTACTCCTTCGGAAGTTAGCGTGCTTTCGCCAGACAGACGGACGGACGGACAGACGGACAGACGGACGGACATGGCTAGATTGACATAAAATGTCGCGACGATCAAGAATATATATACTTTATTGGGTGTCAGACGAATATTTTGAGTAGTTACAAACATAATGACGAAATTAGTATACCCCCATCTTATGGTGGAGGGTATAATAAAAATCGGTAGATAGGTTTATATGAGAGCTGTATCAAACTATTGATCGATTCAAAAAATTGTATATTCGACACGTATTTTGAAGGTCATGAGAGAAGACGTTGTACGAAATTTCTGCCAAATCGAATGAAAATAGCGCCCTCTAGAGGCCAAAGAAGTCAAATTCCAGATCGGTTTATATGGTAGCTATATCAGGTTATGTACTGATTTGGGCCCTACTTAGCACAGTTACACCTCACGCAAAATTTTAGCCAAATCGGATGAGAATTGTGCGCTCTATTGGCTCAAAAAGTCAAGATCCATGATCGGTTTATATCACAGCTATACTCGATTATAAACCGATTTGAGTAATACTTAACACAGTTGTTGGAACTGATACCAAAACACTACTTGCAAAATTCCAGTCAATTTGGACGAGAATTGCGCCCTCTAAAGTCTCAAGAAATCAAGAGCCAAGATCGGTTTATATGCTTTTTCAAAACATGGACCGATTTGGCCCATTTACAATCCCAACTGACCTACGCTAACAGAAAGTATTTGTGCAAAATTTCAAGCGGCTAGCTTTACTCCTTCGATAGTTAGCGTGCTTTCGACAGACAGACGGACGAACATGGCTAGATCGACTTAAAATGACTTGACGATCGAGAATATATATACTTTATGGGGTATCAGACGCATATTTTGAGGTGTTATAAACAGAATGACGAAATGAGTATACCCCCATCCTATGGTGGGGGGTATAATTAAATTGTTGCGCTTTGTGTGTTTGTTGTCTCAAAAACGGCTGAATCGATTTTCATGAAATTTTCATAGATTGTAGAGCTTGACCCCCCGGTAAAAAATGGGGTACTTCATTTTTTATTTCCGAAGGAAGAGGCGGACTCTCCCCCTTACCACAATTTTCAAAAACGCGAGATCTCGGAGATGGGTGTATCGATTTAAGTGACACCTCATGGTACCCCAAAACACAAGTTAGTATAAAATTTTGGAGTCAAATAACTTGGGGGGACGCCCCACCCCAAAACTCATCCGAGCGGGCATTTTTTCCGATTGGGACAATATGGGCATCAAATTAAAGGTATTTAAAAGTAGAGTACGAACTTGGCATAAAAATGTCACCTTTAGTGTCGGAGGGTCCCCCACCCCCCAAAAACACTACCCAACAGGACACTTTTACCGCTTTAGGCAATATGGATATCATATGAAAGGTACTTTAGAGTAGAGTATGTACTTGGCATAAAAACGTCACCTTAGGTGTCGGGGGTGTGCCCCGTCCCCAAAAGCACCACTCAACAGGAGTGGTCGTTTTTGGGCAATATGGGTATCAAATGAAAGGTATTTAAGAGTAGTAAAATAAAAATATTTCCATGGTGTCTGAGGGTAAGTACACATATGTTATAAGAATTTGGTCCTCCCTAACCCCAAAAACTCTCAAAACGGGCATAAATGCCCAACGTCACAAAATGGGTATCGAATGAAAGGTCTTTGCGAGTTGACTACGAATCTGGTATGCACAGTCAGAACAGAGTCTGGGAATGTCTCACCACTAAATACCCTTTAATAGGACGTGTAGTTCGATCGGGATAATATGTCAATTAAAAGAAAGGTTAATGAAAATGTACTTCGAATGTAATGTTGGTATAAGGAATCAAGTATCTGGGTCACGTCCTACCGTTCCGCAGGACAGTAGATCACGGCAGTAAAAGACTCAAATAAACTGTAGTGTAGTTCTTAGCGTCGGGGGTACCGACGCTCTCCACCCAATAAATACAACGCCAAACTGTCATGTAGGATGACCGAGAATACATTGTACTCAAATGAAAGGACGAGTCAGAGGGCAAACCACCTCACCCTACCCTACCCCCAAAAAAAAAATTTATTAAAAATATTATTGGGTTGCCCAAAAAGTAATTGCGGATTTTTCATATAGTCGGCGTTGACAAATTTTTTCACATCTTGTGACTCTGTAATTGCATTCTTTCTTCTGTCAGTTATCAGCTGTTATTTTTAGCTTGCTTTAGAAAAAAAGTGTAAAAAAAGTATATTTGATTAAAGTTCATTCTAAGTTTTATTAAAAACGCATTTACTTTCTTTTAAAAAATCCGCAATTACTTTTTGGGCAACCCAATATATGAAGGCCAATCAGGATAGAATAGGACAGAAATAAAAGGTCTTCTGTAGTAGAGTACAATTTTTACCCTCAAATTGGGATGTACACAGGAGGACCTGCGGATCTTTAAGAATGTGGTATCCGCCCCTAAACTCCCTTCAAACCGGTCATGATTGCTTACTATGGCGATAAATAATAGGTATTTGATAAAAGGAAACGAATTTGATATCCAATTTTGAAGCCAAGGCGTCACAGCCCATTAACTCCCCCTCAACCAATTGCGGCTCAAATAAAAGGAGTTTAACAATAGAGCACGATGCTAAAATTTTTTCAGAGCTAAGTGCCTGCTTGACCGCCCTACCCTATATACCCCTGAAACTTGACATATTTGTGGATTATGGCAAAAAGGGGCTCAAATTTGATATCTGTTTTGTGGCGAAGTGTTTCAGGGGCGACACATCTCATAAACTCCCCCTAAACCACACATATGTACCGACTATGATGATATGTAGCTCAAATGTGGTGTTTGGGAGTAGGGTAAGAATCTGATATCCACTTTCGGGGCAAAGGGTTTGGCCAATCCAATCCATTAACAAAACCAAAAGAATGACGAAGATCTTACATCCAAGCATCAATGGGCGGACCCTCCCCTTACCCTTTTTACAAAAATGCCAGATCTCGGAGATGAGTGGGGCGATTTACTCGAAGTTTAGTTTGTTTACAATAACTCAAAAATAGAAATTTGGTTCACCTATAAAATGATAAAAAGATAGGTTGAGGCGTCGGATTAGTACCTCATCACCCGGAAGTCCTGAAGGATTTACTTTGAAAAAGCCAAGAAGAAATAAAAACCGATCACTACATGTTGATGGCTCCAGTAAACGTTTTAAGAACCATGATTTGCGTATCTGCACCAGGAATGTTGGCAATGTTCGCACTGGCGGAAGTATTGGAGGAGTGCAAGGCAGACATTACTGCCATACAGGAGGTGCGATGGCCCGGGAGGACTCCACAAAAACACCGAGTGGTGAAGCTCTCTATTATAGCTGCCATAAGACTAGGCATGAATTTGGCTGTTGATTTGTGGTTACTGGAAGAATGAAACACCTTGTCTCCAGGTTTACTGCGGTGGATGAGAGTCTAGGCACAATTCGCACAAAAGACAAATTATCCAACATCAGCCTTATTTGCGCCCATGTCCCGACGGAAGACAAAGACGAACGGACCAAAGATATTTTCAAGAAGCGTCTATGGCTTTGGTAGACGCACATCCTCCTATAGAGACAAAGAAGGAAATCAGGTAACTGAAACAGATAACGTGCTGAGGATATGGAAAGAATGTTTTACCCAACTGCTAGTGTCCGACGATGGCGGCGAAGAGGATACCGCAGAACCATTGCTTAATGATAGAATGTTTACCTTCCAGCCAGAATGAGGTCCAAGTAGCTGCGATCCGACTGAAGAACAACAAGGCAGCTGGAGCCTATGGCTTACCCACTGAAGAATTTAAGACCGGAGACGACACGCTGATATGGCGTATGCATCAGCATATCTGCGTGATCTGGCTAGAAGGACGCATACCCGATCATTGAAACCTCAGAATACTATGTCCCTTATACAAGAAAGAAGACAATACGTAATTTGCCAACTACAGAGGAATAAGTCTTCTCCCCATCGCATACAAGATTCTTTCGAGCGTACTGTGTGAAAGATTTAAACCTAAGGTCGATGAGATATTTGGGCTCTATCAATGCGACTTTAGACCTGGTAAATCCACCATAGACCAGATCTCCAATCTGCGCCAAGTCCTGGAAAAGCTCCGAGAAGACCATCTCTCTACGTTCAAAGGTATTTCAAGCCATGTCTATTAGGAGGCCACCATAGCGCAGAGGTTAGCATATCCGCCTAGGACGCTGATCGTCTGGGTTCGAATCCTGGCGAGATCATCAAAAAAAAAATGTTCAGCGGTGGTTTTCCCCTCCTAATGCTGGCAACATTTGTGAGGTACTATGTCATATAAAACTTGTCTCCGAAGAAGTGTCGCACTGCGGCACGCCGTTCGGACTCGGCTATAAAAATGTGGCTCCTTGAGCTTAAACTTGAATCGGACTGCACTCATGGATGTATGAGAAGTTTGCCCTGTTCCTTAGTGGAATGTTCATGGGCAAAATTTGCAAAATTTGGCTGTCATTTTTAGACATAACTGCCATATAGAGCGATGTACTCATTTAGGGTCTTGAGTTCATAAAATTTGGAACAGTAAGTTATAATAAAGCACCCTATATCCGAATCAAATATGGTCCATATCGAGCTATATTTACATATTTGTAGCTGCAATATAGACCGATCTGCGGTTAACCTGCCTGAAGGCCATAATAACGCATATATGGTCCGATTTGACTGAAATTCGAAACAGTGAGTTGCAATGAGGCACCCGATCGCCGAACGGAGTATGGTGGAAATCGATCCATATTTGCATATATTATATATATAGCCATATTAAGCGATCTGCGGATAAAGTGTCTTAAGCCCATAACTGCCGCATTTATTGTCCAATTTGACTGAAATTCGGAACAGTGGGTTGCAACAAGGCAACCCGATATCCAAACATTCATGGTCTTAAGCCTATCAAAGCCGCACTATATCTCGATTTCGCTGAAATTTGGAACAGTGAGTTGGTTTGGTCCAACCGATATCCGAAAAAAGTATGATCCACATCAATCTGCGAATTAGCTGTCAAAAGGCCATAGAAGCTGCATATATGGTCCGATTGGGGTGAAACAGGGAGTTTCAATAAGGTACCCGGTATTCGAACGGAATATGGTGGAAATCGGACCATATTTGTATATAGCTGCCATATAGACTGATCTGCGGGTTAAGTGCCTTAAACCTATGAAAGGCGAATTTATTGTTTGATTTGACTGAAATTCGGAACAGGGAGTTGCAATGAGGCACCTGATATCCGAACCGATTATGAATCACATCAGACTACACTTGGATATAACTGTCGTATAGTCCGATCTGCTTATTACGGGTCTTTAACTTATAAAAGCCGTATTTATAACCCGATTTGGGTGAACCTTGGAGCAGTGAGTTGTGCAAGACTAACCGATATCTGAATAGATTACTGTCCACATTATACCATATTTGGATATAGCTGCCTTCTAGTCCGATCTGCCGATTAAGGGTCTTACGCTTATAAGAGACTCATTTATTACCCATTTTCTCTGCAATTGGAATCTTTAACTTGCATAAGGCTTCTCGGTACCGGAACCAAATATGTCCCGACCAACCCAATATGGATATAATAGAGTTTTAATAAAATAGGACGATACATATATCCATGGTGGTGGGTTTCCATAGTTTGGCACGTCTACACTTTATTCTTTTTTTCTTGTTTTTATTCTCCTCATTAACCCAATGTTTCTGATGCCTCATGTCACTTTAATTTATTTTGTCCTTCCATGCGTCTGTCTTTGATTTAATTTTGGTTTGTCATTCGGCTTCAGAAACTTTGATAATAAGGCCTAAATGCCTCATTGGCTTCAAGGAGAGTGTGGTGACTGGGGGCAGAGACAACGCCAGCAAGAGGGTGTGTGGCATTGGTTGAGATGGGCTTCGATAACAGAACATTTTGTGCTGTAGATGTTGTTTCGTTGTCAAAGTAATTTTCATTGCCAACACCACAGTTGAAATTATTTGTTGAGGTTTAGGAGACATCAATCAATCAGAAATTAATTGAACCAAACGCCACTCCCCCAATATCAAGGCGAATTGACTTTAAATTTATGGTGTAGGTGGGGCGGCAGTGATTCTAAGGGCTGAGTGGCAGAGTTTTTTTTTCTGCAGACATAATATTTAGTTTGGGAGCAGCACTTGCAGTACTTGGGTTAATGGTTTTATTTGGTTTTTTTAATGAATACCATGCCAATTTCCCTTTAACAGAAAAATTAATTTATTCTTAGATTTTCCCCCTTCTACGAAAACACTGTATCATCCCTTGATTTTGTATTAAATGTCATGCAGAGTATTTTCAAAGAATTTATACTCCAAAGAAATGATGGGGGAGCAACCTTCTATAAAATATATACCATCAACCATCTGGAAATATTTTTAGTTCTTTTTTTTTTGTTAAACCAGCATTTCGTAGAATTGAGAAACATAATGTACTAAAACTAATTAGAAATTGCTTTACAATTCCAAAACTTTTCTATGTTTTCCAAAGAAATGTTATTCAATTATTAAGAAAAGGCAAAAATAGAGTTACTGAAGAGGGGTTTTAATACAAACGAACTAAAAATATGATCAAGTTGGTTAAAATAATCGTGACCTTGGACAAAACGTGTCAGCTTTGGGGCAAATTTTAATAAATACCACCACCAAACTTTATGTATATTGTCGTAGTCGTCGAGGAAAGCGAACAACATCATTCCTGCCAAATTCCGAGAGAATCGGTTAACAAATGACCATTTTATTGCTGTATTACTGTAAATCGGAAGAACATATATATGGGAGCTATATCCAAATCTGAACCGATTTCTATGAAATTCACCACTAATATTAGGAATAATAAGAGAATCCTTCCTGCAAAATTTCGAAAGAATCGGTTGACAAATGTCTATTTTAATGCCGTATTATTGCAAATTGGACTAACATATATATGGGAGTTATATCCAAATCTGAACAGATTTCTATGAAATTCACCACTAACATCGAGAGTAATAAGAAAATCCTTCCTGCCAAATTTCGCGAGAATCGGTTGACAAATGACTTTTTCAATGCTGTGTTATTGCAAATCGGACGAACATATATATGGGAGTTATATCCAAATCTGATCCGATTTCAATGAAATTCACCGCTAATATCGAGAGTCATAAGAAAATCCTTCCAGCCAAATTTCGAGAGAATCGGTTGACAAATGACTATTTTATTGCTGTAATACTGCAAATCGAACGAACATATAATGGGAGCTATATCCAAATCTGAACCGATTTCTATGAAATTCACCACTAATATCGAAAGTCATAAGAAAATCCTTCCTGCCAAATTTCGAGAGAATCGGTTAATTAATGATTATTTTAATGCTGTATTTCTGCAAATCGCCCGAACGTATATATGGGAGCTATATATAAATCTGTACCGATTTCTATGAAATTCACCAGTAATGTCGAGATTCGACAGAAATCCCTCCTGCTAAATTTGGAGAGAATCGGTTAACAAATGACAATTTTATTGCTGTATTACTGCAATTCGGACGAACATACATATGGGAGCTATATCCAAATCTAAACCGATTTCTATAAAATTATGCAGTAATATCAAAAGTCATAAGAAAATCCTTCCTGCCAAATTACGAGAGAATCGGTTAACAAATGATCATATTATTGCTGTATTTCTGTAAATCGGACGAACATATATACGGGAGCTATACCCAAATCTAAACCGATTTTTATGAAATTCACCACTAATATCGAAAGTCATAAGAAAATTATTCCTGCCAAATTTAGAAAGAATCGGTTGACAAATGACCATTTTATTGCTGTATTACTGCAAATCGGACGAACATATGGGAACTATATCCAAATCTGAACCGATTTTTCCAATTTCAATAGGATTGGTCTCTCGGCCGAAAAACATGCCTTTACCAAATTTTAATGCGATCGGATAAAAAGTGCGACCTGTAATACTTATTAGTGTACTTATCAATAGGTCTATCTCTCTTCCTTTTGGGTGTTACAAACAAATGCACTAAGTTATAATACCCTGTACCACAGTAGTGGTGTGGGTTATAATAATAGTAACCGTTGAGTGAAGCAGACGTCTTGTTGTTTAGCTACTCAAGAATATCTGTTTCTCATAATAGGTAAGAAATTTTATAGCTACTCAAGGATAGCTACAAAAGTATTATCTACACATCAGAAAGTAGCGTATTGTACGACCTTTCTGGAGGTGTGGGTTCTTTGGCACCTGAAGTCGAGGGTAATACTTTAAGCGCACCACCATTTGCCAGACTAACTGAGAAAGAGACGGATAACCTATAGCGATGCACGATTCATCCCCATTCTTTAAGTAAAGGTGGTGTTTCAGTTTCCGATTAAGACTTAAACAACGACAATGTAATGCCAATAAAACAGTCATCGCCTCCGAGTAGAGAGACGAGGTTATAGCAGAGAGCAAAGGCAACCTCACAAGAAGACCGAGAAAACTGAGGGAAACTGAAGAGTATGTAGGAGCAGGGTAATGGGGCGATAGTGCAGGATGATGTTAGGGATAGAACTAACACTCCAACCACTTCTACGGAAGCTGGAAAAAGAATCAGATCTCCCCAAGAGCACAACACTGCCAAAAGGTTGAAAATATGAGGAGCCATCCTCTAACGCCATGGTGGCCTGGAAGCACAACAAAGCCCAATTGGCGTATGCAGCCATCGATATCAGCAGTGCATCCGTTCGAATTCCACCAACTTATCAGTACCAAGTAGAGGACTTGGCCAAAGCGCTAGTATAGAGGGAACATCTTGATGCTGGGCTTTGCCTAAGCAGAATGCATTTATACGGCTTAAAAGCTCGTTGGAAGTATTAACACTCCCTGGAAGGGTGCAAAGCTCGACCTAGTGAGAAAGCTGTATAACCCCCAGCTAACAAAGACGAAGGCATTCATCAAAGCAGGGGGCAGCAAATTCATGACAAACATGTAAGAGCGTGCTAAGTCCGGCCCGGCCGGCCGGCCCGGCCTGAATAAGGACGGAGGAGGAGCTATATGAAGTTATAGTCCGATTCGGGGATCAAGAAGCAAAATCGGGAGATTGGTTTGAAGGCCATAGAAGAAGCTGTTGTACAAAATTGGTGCCAAATCGGATAAGAAATTCGCTCACTAGAGGCTTAAGAAGTCAAGATCCCAGATCGGTTTATATGGCAGCTATATCTGGTTATGGACCGATTTGGACCATACTTCGCACAAATCTTGGAAGTGATACCAAAACACCACGTGTTACAGCTAAATCGGACAAGAATTGCGCCCTCTAGAGGCTCAAGAAGTCAAGACCCAAGATCGACTTATATAGCAGCTATATCAAAACACAGAATGGGCCAAATCCATTCACAATCCCAACCGACCTACACTTATAAAAAGTACTTGTGCGAAATTTCAAGCGGCTAGCTTTACTCCTTCGAAAGTTAGCGTGCTTTCGACAGGCAATTATTATTGTCGTCCAATTGGAATGAAATTTTGCACGAAGTATTTTGTTATGATATCCAACAAATGTGCCAAGTATGGTTCAAATCGGTCCATGTTTTGATATAGCTGTCATATAAACCGATCTTGGATCTTGACTTCTTGAGCCATTAGAGATCGCAATTCTCATCCGATTTGGCTTAAATTTAGCATGAGATGTTTTGTTATGACTTCCAATAACTGTGCTAAGTATGGCGTAAATCGGTAGAGAACCTGATATAGCTGCCATATAAACCGATCTGGGATCTTGACTTCTTGAGCCTCTAGAGGGCGCAATTATAATCCGATTTGGAGGAAATTTTGAACATCGGCTTCTCTCATCACTTTCAACATACATATGGTCTGAATCGATCAATAGCTTGATAAAGCTCTCATAAAAACCAATCTCCCGATATTGCTTCTCGAGCCCCTACCAGGCGCAATTCTTATCCGAATGAACTGAAATATTACCCAATGACTTCTACAATGTTCAGCATTCATTTGTGGTCCGAATCGGACTTCATATAGCTCCAATAGCATGACACTTCTTATTCAACATTCTTTGTTTGCTTAAAAGAGATACCGAGCATAGAACACGACAAATGCGATCCATGGTGGAGGGTATATAAGATTCGAACTTAGGACGCTCTTACTTTTTTTTTTTTTTTTTGATATTTTGGCCTATAACAGCCAAACCATTGAGATTTTCGATCCATAACTCCGACAAAAATTGTAGCCAAGCCAATAGTTAAGAACTCAATGGTGCTTCGCAAATGCATTGGAATGCTCCTTCAGGTAGTTTTGGCCATGTGAAAGTGGAAATTGTTCGTGAAAATTTTGATTAATTGCCATTTATAGTTGTCCATAGTAATTTATCAATATTTTCACAAACATTTTCAAAAGGAAATGGACATTTGCACTTTCACGCGGAAATGGATATTTCAAAGTGTTGAACGTCGGCAATACTAAATGAATATACCCCTTATCTTGTGGTGTTGGGTATAAAAATTGAATGTGAAGTTGTAATCCATATCGAAAGTTGATGTTGTATAGTAAGCAGAAGAACAGTAGAGCAACGCGCTTAAAACATTTACTTCCTTCAGCCATGGTTTCATAAATTCCTCTTGTCGAACTCAATAAACGCGCAAAAAATCTTAAAAGAAAGACAAATGTTTGACGTCAAGTTACAACGCATATTTCTTTCAAATCCAACATGGAGTATGTTGTAAGAAAACTTCTTTGAAGATATTTTCATATTTTATCAAATAGCCACTCGCTCTTGTCAAAGTATTTCCTTTGCTTTAATTTCTACCCTTCAAAAAATGTTGCAAATTATATCTCAAGATTTATTGCTTATGTTAAACTTTCGCAAAAATGCATAAATGATATGTAAATACTTTTAATTGCTTCGCCAATTGGTCTTGATTAATGATGGCAATTCATGGAACGTCCTTCGAATTAAGGTCTATAAATTTTCATTTGAAATTACCTTTGCTAAAAGATTCGTGTTCCCATTTTTGTGCAGAATACCTTTCAACAGTCATTAATTATTCAATAATAACTTGATACAGTGAAAATGTAGTCCGAAACATAATTAGGCTTAATAAGTCACCACCTTCACTAGTGCCTTTGTGTCGTGAGTGCCTCTCACGTTGAGTGGACAGTGTAGTGGTGGCGATTGTAATGGAGAGCGAGAGCTCTGAATGGTAGAGTGCGCCACTAGTGGCTCTTTCGTTTCGTTTTAATTTCAATGAAGATGGATGAGATAAACAATTAACGTGACGTAGACACGCCAATTCGGAATAGTATAAATTATCACTGAAGTGGTGGCAAATAAGTTTAAAGGATATTTTCATGAATAAATGAAGCGGGAAAGGGAGGGGCCATATGTTAGGGCCTTTCAGAGGAGATAAAAACAATTTTGAACTAAAACAAGTAGCGCAGAGTCGACTGCATAATACCCTACAACAACGTGTTTGCACTTCCATTATTGGATCGGATCGGACCGAAATTGTGGCTACTACAGCAATAACACGGCATACGGGATGAAAGATATATATGTGGGAGCTATATCTAAAAATGGCCGATTTCAATGCAATTTTTAAGCACAATTTATCGATTTATTTTGGGCTGCCCAAAAAGTAATTGCGGATTTTTTAAAAGAAAGTAAATGCATTTTTAATAAAACTTAGAATGAACTTCAATCAAATATACTTTTTTTACACTTTTTTCTAAAGCAAGCTAAAAGTAACAGCTGGTAACTGACAGAAGAAAGAATGCAATTACAGAGTCACAAGATGTGAAAAAATTTGTCAACGCCGACTATATGAAAAATCCGCAATTACTTTTTGGGCAACCCAAAAACGTCAAATCAAAATTTTGTGCATATTTACAGGCATAATATGGCACATTGGGTGAAAGATAAAT
Organism: Stomoxys calcitrans; assembly: GCF_963082655.1. Classification (NCBI taxonomy): domain Eukaryota; kingdom Metazoa; phylum Arthropoda; class Insecta; order Diptera; family Muscidae; genus Stomoxys; species Stomoxys calcitrans. Next base: position 66,608,135 of record NC_081553.1, on the reverse strand, counting down.
ATATATCTCTTCTCTCTCTCCGCTCTCTAGGGGCACAAGAAGTAAAATCGGGAGATCAGGTTTTTCCGACCCTTTATTGGGAGATCGGTCTATATGGCAGCTATATCCAAATATAGTCCGATCCAATCCAGATTTGGGGCGGATGTCGGGAGACCTAGAACTACCCACTGTTTCAAATTTCAGCGAAATCGGGTAATATATAGGGCTTTTATGGGCTTCAGACCCCTTATCGGCAGATCGGTTTATATGGAACCTATATCTAAATATAGTCCGATCTGAACTATATTTGGGTCAAATGTTGGTAGGTTTAAAACTTCTCACTGTTTCAAATTTCAGCGAAATCGGTTAAGAAATAAAGCTTTTATGGGTTTCATACATTTTATCAGCAGATCGGTTTATATGGCAGCCATATCCAAATATAGTTCGATCTGAACTATATTTAGGTCGGGTATCAGGAGGCTAAAAATATCTCACTGTTTCCAATTTCAGCGAAATCGGTTAAATAAAAAAGCCTTTATCGCCTTTAGACCCTTTATCGGGAGATCGGTCTGTATGGCAGCTATGTCTAAATATAGTCCGATCTCAACCATACTTAGGTCAGATGTTGCGAGGCTTAAAATAACCCACTGTTTCAAATTTCAGCGAATTGGAGCAATATATAAAGCCGTTATGGCCTTCAGACCCTTTTTCGGCAGATCGGTCTATATGGAAGCTATATCTAAATATTGTCCGATGTGAACCATATTTGGGTCAAATGTTGGTAGGCCTATAGCTACTCACTGTTTCAAATTTCAACGAAATCGGTTAAAAAATAAAGCCTTTATCGCCTTTAGACCCTTTATTGGGAGATCGGTCTATATGGCAGCTATATCTAACTATAGTCGGATCTGAAGCATATTTGGGTCAGACGTCGGGAGGCCTAAAACTACTCATTGCTTCAAATTTCAAATCGGATGAAAAATAAAGTTTTTATGGGCATTAGACCCTTCATCGGAAAATCGGTCTATATAGCAGCTATATCCAAATATTGTCCGATTTGGCCCGTTCAATAAATTAACCGGCGTGCATCAAAAAGACGTATCTGTGCCAAATTTCAGCACAATATCTCAATTTTTGGAGGATCTAGAGTTATTAAAACAGATGGACGGACTGACACACGGACTTTGTTAAATCGTCTTAGAATTTTACGACGATCCGAAATATATATACTTTGTAGGGTCGGAAATTGATATTTCGATGTGTTGCAAACGGAATGCCTCAATGAATATATCTCCCTATCCTACGGTGCACAGTGGGCCAAATGGCAAAAAAATTGGAAATAAGTCTACAACTTTTTATCTGTTGATTTTAGCCATACAAAATGTTCTAGACATTTGTAGAGGAGGACATAGGCTTTCAGAAAAGTGCTGTTGTTGGTCCATATCTTTAATACAGGGTGAGCTACAGGGTGTCAAAGTTGACCACTTTTGACTTCTCCAAGCTTCTGGGGGCCATAACTTTTGATCTACTCAACCGATTTACATGATTTAGGACTCTAGAGAAAGAGCTTGACAAGATCTAAAAAACTTATGCATAAAGTACCATGCCATCGTGTACTGTTAAGGAGTTATGAATTGTTTAATTTTAAAATATGAAAATTTGGCCTTGGTTTTTTTCAGTGTTTTTTAAATAACTCCGTCAATTTTAAAGCTATAAACTTCATACTTCACACAAATTATGCCAGCATATGTGTGCATAAAATACAAAAGGAATCACGTGAATATCTTTGGCGGTTTAAAAATGGCATCGTTTTCAATATGAAAAATATTTTTTTTGTCAAAAAATTGCAAAATTTTTCAAAAAAGATACTCCCATTTCCTTTAAGTTTTCGCAAACTTTGGCCGTCAAAGCATTATCATTTCTTTCCATTTTCACAAAGTCGAGGTATTAAGAAAAGTTTTAAGTGCTAATTTGGCTAATTTCGATATCAAACAACACCGTTATCTTAAGACCAAAATGGCCAATTTTTTTACTAAACTTCAAAAGTTTCTGACTGGAAAAAAAGTTCCACGGGGATTTTTTCGCTTTTTTTGAACTTAAATGAAAGCTTAAAATGTTCCCAACATTTTAAGGTATGTCTCGCCATATCCTAGCCATAAATGAGATCGTAGCGATCAAAATACTGAAAAAAGTCAATTTTCAAGTAGTGCTATATTCATTGCTAAAAAACAAGTATTACGTCACATTTTATTGCAAAGATGTTAAATAAACTTTTATTTGGTAACACTTCTTCTACAAAACACAAAAAGAATCATGGAAATATCTCTATTCTATTCCATTTTATGGAACCGGCAATAAAAAAGTCAATTTTTCAAAAAAGTCGAATTTCCCAAATTTTGTTTTTGTTGTCCTAATTGCACATGACACACTATAGCCATATTTACGCAACATACCTTATCGTAAAGGAAATTTTCATACCTTTCCAACAATGTATAAAACATTTCTCAACTCGGATTCTATCTACTCTAAAATTCATTTACACTTCATTAAACTCTATATAAAAATGTCTATTTGTGAAATGGAACCTTATATGGGGCCTACACTAAAACATTGATAGATTTGCCCAGGGTTTACAATACAAATGTGTTAGAATAAAAAAAGGTCTCCTGCCAAAGTTTAAAAAAATTGGAATAAAAATATGTGTTTTAGAGCGAAAACACTTCGCATCGGCGTGCGTTTGTATAGTACCTACATCTATTTTTAATGTAAGCTGATGATTTTTGAATAAAAAGTAACCTAGAAATATACCTGCATATATATATATATTTGTGTTAAGATTTGATGCAGACAAATGTTACCTGTTTCGCTATGTCGAATTCCCAGGAAATCCACCGTATCAATGAATGTGAAAAAACCTACCCATAAAAAATTCATTGTCATTTTTTTTAACCAAATTCGAGTCCAGGTAAATAATTATAGAAGAGTAAGTAAAAAGAGGCACTTTGGACCCCTTTTTACGATTGCGTCTGATACCTGAAATGGGTCATTAATTGTGAATATATTGCATAAATATTTGAACAAAATCCAAATTTTCTTCATTATATTTTGTAGAGGCGTAAAGGACATTTATAAGTTATGGAAGTCATACTGAAGTATTCCACTCTTTCGAAAATTGTATGGGACATCAAAAATGATTCCAAATCATACACGGAGTCATTTAAGGAACTTGTTTACACTTTGGACCACATATATGGAATAAGGCTAAATAAAGACGCTTTAGACAAACTTGAAAAATTCTACAAATCATTTGAGAGAAGGTTGCCAGAATGTTCATTCGCAAAAATCAAGTTTTTCAAAATGTATGAGAAGTGGCTGAAATCGGATCTACTTATTGAAATTAAACCGCTGATTCCCGGCCGGCCTAGCAAAGCATACGACGAAGTTACGGAGAAAACCAAAAAGAAAAAACAAGAGGAACTATTGGCGGCACATCCGCCAAATTTAATAAAAGATACGTTCAAAACAGCATTGTTAAAAACACAACCAAAAAATGTTGGACGAATTGTCGATGTTTTACCATTAGCATCTCCGAAAAGGGTAAAGAGAATGGTAGAAAGTATTCCAACTCCAAAATCGACTACAGAATTCACGGAGGAAGATGCACTGGCCCTGATTTTGAACCTAGGCCTCTCAAGAAACAAATACTCAACAATGAGGAAGGCTCTTCGTGAAAAAGGATGGGGTTGTTTACCCTCAAAACATAAATTGTACAACACCAGGACGAAAATGGTGCCATCAAATATATACGTGGACGAATTAAAAGCAAGAGTGAAACTTGCTGATCTTGTTGAAAATACAGCTGTTAGAATTATTTCTAATTTTACTGAAGAACAGTTGAACACATGTAATAATTCCGAAGTGGTTTTGATCAGCAAATGGGGTTGTGATGGATCATCTGGATTTTCCGAATATAAGCAACAAACAGAAATAGATACCAACTTCGCATCAATTTTCATGGCATCATTAGTACCATTGAGAATGAGATTGTACAAGGACCAATCTTCATCATCGAAAGAAAATGCATTTCAAGATATATGGATAAATAGAACACCTGGGTCAAAATATTTATGTCGCCCAATTCGGTTTGAGTATACAAAGGAAGACCGGAACACAACACGATCTTTGGTGAACGAAATAAAGGAAGAAATTGCTGCATTACCCATGATTGTTATAAACCAATTGGGAAGAAATATAAAAGTTTCGTTTCAACTACAACTCACTATGATCGATGGAAAGGTGGCAAACGCATTAACTGGCGTTATGTCCAATTGGAGATGCAATATTTGTGGCAAGAAGAATGGGCAATTCGAGGACAAGTCTGATGAAAATTTAGTAAACGAAAATGCGCTCAATTTCGGTATTTCGCCCCTGCACTGTAGAATTCGATTCATGGAGTATTGTTTGCATTTATCGTATGACCTTAAATATCGGACTAGCCCTGGAAACCGCGATGTCTCTGCTAGAAACAACCAAGATCTTCACAAAATGAGGCAGGAAGAGAAGAATCGAATCCAGTTGGAGTTTAAACAAAAGGGACTTATAATAGATAAACCTCTTTACGGATACGGAAGCACAAATGATGGCAACTCGGCAAGGCGGTTTTTTGAGGACCCCGTATCGACATCTAAAATAACCGGTCTTGATGAACACTTGCTAAGACGATTCAAAGTGATTTTGGCTGTAATCAATAGCAAAAAGATGATAAATTCAACCAAATTTGAAGCTTATAGTAATGACACAAAAAACATTTTATCTGATTTATATTCGTGGAAAGCTTTAACACCGACAGTACATAAAGTCTTACATCATGGCAAGGAAATTGTGGAATACAACATACTTCCGTTAGGAGAACTTACAGAAGAAGCTCAGGAATCCCGTAATAGAGATGTTAAACAGTTCCGGCTTTTCAATACCCGAAAGAGCACCAAATTTAACCAAAATTATGATTTACTTCAATATTTATTGTTATCGTCTGATCCGGTACTATACAGCATCAGAACTAAATGGCTACCAAAAATATGTGACGATATAGATAAGGACGATCCCGATGCCATTCAAATTAAAGAGCTTTTAAATTTTGATACCTTAGATTATTTGGTAGAGAATAAAATCAAATAATACAAAACTAAAATGCTTTTTTATTTTGGGAGTAGCTAATATACATATAAACGCACGCCGATGCGAAGTGTTTTCGCTCTAAAACACATATTTTTATTCCAATTTTTTTAAACTTTGGCAGGAGACCTTTTTTTATTCTAACACATTTGTATTGTAAACCCTGGGCAAATCTATCAATGTTTTAGTGTAGGCCCCATATAAGGTTCCATTTCACAAATAGACATTTTTATATAGAGTTTAATGAAGTGTAAATGAATTTTAGAGTAGATAGAATCCGAGTTGAGAAATGTTTTATACATCGTTGGAAAGGTATGAAAATTTCCTTTACGATAAGGTATGTTGCGTAAATATGGCTATAGTGTGTCATGTGCAATTAGGACAACAAAAACAAAATTTGGGAAATTCGACTTTTTTGAAAAATTGACTTTTTTATTGCCGGTTCCATAAAATGGAATAGAATAGAGATATTTCCATGATTCTTTTTGTGTTTTGTAGAAGAAGTGTTACCAAATAAAAGTTTATTTAACATCTTTGCAATAAAATGTGACGTAATACTTGTTTTTTAGCAATGAATATAGCACTACTTGAAAATTGACTTTTTTCAGTATTTTGATCGCTACGATCTCATTTATGGCTAGGATATGGCGAGACATACCTTAAAATGTTGGGAACATTTTAAGCTTTCATTTAAGTTCAAAAAAAGCGAAAAAATCCCCGTGGAACTTTTTTTCCAGTGAGAAACTTTTGAAGTTTAGTAAAAAAATTGGCCATTTTGGTCTTAAGATAACGGTGTTGTTTGATATCGAAATTAGCCAAATTAGCACTTAAAACTTTTCTTAATACCTCGACTTTGTGAAAATGGAAAGAAATGATAATGCTTTGACGGCCAAAGTTTGCGAAAACTTAAAGGAAATGGGAGTATCTTTTTTGAAAAATTTTGCAATTTTTTGACAAAAAAAATATTTTTCATATTGAAAACGATGCCATTTTTAAACCGCCAAAGATATTCACGTGATTCCTTTTGTATTTTATGCACACATATGCTGGCATAATTTGTGTGAAGTATGAAGTTTATAGCTTTAAAATTGACGGAGTTATTTAAAAAACACTGAAAAAAACCAAGGCCAAATTTTCATATTTTAAAATTAAACAATTCATAACTCCTTAACAGTACACGATGGCATGGTACTTTATGCATAAGTTTTTTAGATCTTGTCAAGCTCTTTCTCTAGAGTCCTAAATCATGTAAATCGGTTGAGTAGATCAAAAGTTATGGCCCCCAGAAGCTTGGAGAAGTCAAAAGTGGTCAACTTTGACACCCTGTAGCTCACCCTGTATTAAAGATATGGACCAACAACAGCACTTTTCTGAAAGCCTATGTCCTCCTCTACAAATGTCTAGAACATTTTGTATGGCTAAAATCAACAGATAAAAAGTTGTAGACTTATTTCCAATTTTTTTGCCATTTGGCCCACTGTGCGGTGGTGGTTATAAAAATATGTATTTCCTTAGAAAATGCTATCAAGATTTCGAAGTATGGCCTTGACAATACTTCACTGTCCTATTGAATTTCTCATTTACGTTCTATTGTCAGCCATAAACATAGAACAACATAGTACCACCCACTTACACCACCCCACACACTTCTGTGTGTGGTAAATAGCAAAACCCATAAATAAACAAAACATTATGGAATAAACATTTAATTAATGGTAGAATACAATATAAATAAATTATGCAAACGCTGGGAATAAATTAAAATACGACAGGTCAAAGTTCAGCACCAAGTCATTCGCACGAACACACAAAAATCGACCAACATATCCCCCCCAAGGGGCCCTCCAAAACTAGGCACACATTTGCAAAACTCAATCAACAGCCAAATAAAAAGATAAAGTGGATTGGTTTTACGTGAAGGTGGATAAGGCAAAACGTGAGACTTTGTGGGTTTGTTGCCATATCACTAGCAAACAAACGTGGTCAAGTGTCACCCAATAGTTATCGGCCAATCTATATGTTACGAGCCAATACCGAAACACACACACACACACATAGAGGACGTCAATGTCATTGCCAGGCATAGTAGGTACGTCGCATGTCGCATTCAATTTAATAGGGCCATATCGTTGCCGGTGCTTTGTGCCATTGTGTTGGTGTTGGTGTTATTAGTCTAAGGGCTGACCTGATTTACTATTTGTACTCATTTTTTTTTTTTTAAATAAAATCACAACTGTTTGGTGTAATGGGACGTTGGGGAGGAAGTGTCGGAGGGAGAGAGAGCGAAAAACGCTTTCCTTTATAATGTTTTGGAACGAAAAGGTCAATGTTTCGGTAATCCACTTAAGAAATTATTCATAGGCATTTCGTGGAATAAATTCTCAAGTAGTTAACAAAAAATATGTGGACATTTGAATTCTAGGTAAAGTAAACACGCACTTAGCCTTAAGTATTTGGTGTTTGATAAGCCCACTTATTTGTGTATGCAAGAAATTTAAGTCAATCAAACATAAAAGTTTCTGACGATTGAATTATTTGGGCTAAAAAATTTGAGAAAAAAAAACTCGTAATAAAGACTCCCTGAGGGTAATAATTATTCAATATACAAAAAAAGAGTATAGCCTTGTTTTTCATGGTAAATAGTGTAAAAGTTTCGTCTATATCTAAAAATTTGCTAAACTCAGGGAAATTTGTTAGAAAAAACGATGATAAATGCGCCTTTTATAGGCCCAAAACCTTAAATCGAGAGATCGGTCTATATGGCAGCTATATCCAGATCTGAACCCATCTTTGCCATATTGTAGAATTATATCTAGGGACTTAACCTTACTCGCAGTCCCAAATTTTGGCGACATCGGACTATAAATGCGCCTTTTATAGGCCCAAAACCTTAAATAGTGAGATCGGTCTATATAGCAGCTATATCCAAATCTGGACCGATCTTTGCCATATCGCAGAAGTATATCGAGGAACTTAACTTAACTCACTGTCCCGAATTTCGGCGAAATCGGACAATAAATGCGTCTTTTATGTGCCCTAAACATTAAATCGAGAGATCGGTCTATATGGCAGCTATATCCAAATATGGACCGATCGTTGCCATATTGCAGAAGTATATTGAGGGACTTAACTTAAATCACTGTCCCAAATTTTGGCAGAATCGGACAATAAATGCGCTTTTTATGGGCCCTAAACCCTAAATCGAGAGATCAGGCTATATGGCAGCTATATCCAACTCTGGACCGATCTGAGCCAAATTGCAGAAGGATGTCGTAGGGCTTAACACAACTCACTGTCTCAAACTTCAGCAAAATCGGATAATAAATGTGGCTTTTGTGGGCCTAGGGCCCTAAATCGGCGAATCGGTCTATATGGCAGCTATATCTAAAACTGGACCGATCTGGGCCAAATTGAAGAAGGATGTCGAAGGACCTAGTACAATTCATTGTCCCAAATTTCAGCAAAATCGTATAATAAATGTGGATTTTATGGGCCTATGGCCCTAAATCGGCGGATCGGTATTTTTGGGGGCTATATCAGGTTATATACCAATTTAGACCATACTTAGAACAGTTGTTGGAAGTCATACCAAAACGACATATGCAAAATTTCAACCATATTGGATAAGAATTTCGACCTCTAGAAGCCCACGAAGTCTAATCGGAAGATCGGTTTATATGGCGGCTAAATCAGGATATGGACTGATTTTGACCAATCTGAAAACAGTTGTTAGAAATCATACCAGAACACTTCATGCAAAGTTTTAGCTAAATCGGATAAAAATTGCGCCCTCTAGAAGCTCAGGAAGTCAAGACCCAAGGTCATAACCTGATATAGCTGTCATATAAACAATGGCAGCTATATCAGGTTATGAACCGATTTAAACCATACTTAGCACAGTTATTGGGAGTCATAACGAAACACATTATGCGAAATTTCAGCCTAATGGGATAGAAATTGCGCCCTCTAGAGGCTCAAGAGGTCTATTCAAGAGATCGGTTTATATGGCGGATATATATGATTATGGACTGATATAGACTATACTTAGCACTGTTAATCATACCAGAATACTTCATGCAAAATTTCAGCCAAATGCGGTAAGAATTGCGCCCTCTAGAAGCTCAAGAAGTCAAGACCCAAGATCGGTTTATATGGCAGCTATATCAAAACATTGACCGATTTGGCCCATTTACAATCCTAACCGTCCTACACTAATAAGAAGTATTTGTGCAAAATTTCAAGCGGATTGCTTTACTCCTTTGAAAGTTAGCGTGCTTTCTACAGACGGGCGGATGGACGGACAGACGGAAGGACGGACGGACATGACTATATCGACTTAAAATGTCATGACGATCAAGAATATTTATACTGTATGGGGTCTTAGATGCATATTTCAAGGTGTTACAAACGGAACGACGAAATTAGTATTCCCCCATCCTATGGTGGAGGGTATAAAAATGTTGTATGAAATCCCTTAAAAGTTTAAAATTTTTAATTTAATATCAGTAGACAGTGTTTGCTGATGTCAGTACACTAATTTCTCTGGGTGTAAATACATTTCTTTACTTCTAGAAAAATAACTGACCCCAAGACTGGCATCACAAGTTTCATTTCTCGATTTCTCTCTCTCTCTCTAAAAAACCAAATCAATTCTATAAAAGTTCAGAATCTGACATTTACAGACTAAAACCACATGCAAGCATACATGTCATTTTCATTCAGCAACAGTGCTAGAAAAAAACATAAAATATATGTTTTAAAGTTCAAAAGTCCTTAAAGATAGAACAAACGAGGAGAAATGTTCAATTTTGTGAACTTTCGTTGGCATATTTCGGGAAAAAACCATAATCCTGATATTAACTTGTCACACACTACAGAAAAACCAAGTGTATACTGACTTTTTGATTCTGTTTTTTGTGTGTGTGTGTATGTGTGTGTATGCCTGAGTGGGTGTATGATATGTGTGTAAGTGGTTAAAAGTGTATGTGCATTTGCCCCCCTCCCTCCTCTTTGTTTTCTGTATGACACTTCAAGGAAAACTCAAAGTCGTGTCATATGTGAACTCCTTTAATGTAGGTTCGTTTCAACCATCCAACTGTCATCCAACTGAAGTGGGCTTTGCTGGTAGCGTTGTTAAGTGGAAGACGCTTAAGTGCTTCTACATTGAATGGCATCCACCCAAAAAATTAAGATGTTCCCAAAGTTAATATTTTATGCGAGTCTTTATTCATAAGCATGCCCCCATGTCCTGTTTCGTTGAGGGCAGCAAACAAAGAGCCGAAAAAAGGTTAAGTGTTTTGTTGCCTCCAAATTACACACTTGGGTGGCACCACGAAGTGGGCCTTAGTCGATCCTATCCTCGATGATTGATTGAGAGGCATATTTTGTGCATTCCTGTTCCTTTGTCTGCACCATTTATCAAAGGAAACCTCACATAGTGTGATGCTTGTTGTAAATTATTTTATCCTTTTTTTTTTCTCTAATTTAGATTTGGTATGCACAGCAACAAGGCATGTGTCATATGAAAATGAAATGTTCCATTTTCATATTGACACATTTCAAGTCTTAATCTTTGGTGAGTTTGAAAAATGTCCTGGCGAAATGAAAATGTTTATTGGGTGTGGTGGTAAATTAAGCACATGCCCTGATCTTTTGCTAAGCAAAGTAAAGTATATTTTGACCCATGGCACGTGGCTGTGTGTGAACCCATGTATTAAAATTTATTTCATGTCACGGATGTTGTGGTGAAATCGTAGGAAAACATTTATCCGCTTTTGAGAAGTTACGAGGAAGATGGGTAAAAATGGGTAATGCAGTTGCTTGGCTCTGCTGAGACTTCTTTCACTCTTACCTTTTATTGGAGTCCTACCAATACCATTGGTTTGAACCTCATATTTTCATGGTCATTAAATATGTCCTGTTCGGGGGTGATTGAGGGTGGACTGTCCTGCCGGCCATTTGGTCCTGAAGGAAGATATCAGATTCATGCTCTGTACTCAAATGCGTTTTAATTGAGTCCCATATTATCGTGGTCAGTACTTGAGTCCAGTTCGGAGGTGTTTTGGTGTGAGGGCAGTCTCACCCCCATATGCTTGGCAACATTGCAAATTTTGTCCATGAACATTCCACTAAGGAACAGGGGCAAATTTCTCCCATATCAATGAGTGCAGTCCGATTCATGTTTAACCTCAATGATAAGGGGCTTCCTTTTTATAGCCGAGTCCGAACGGCGTGCCGTAGTGCTACACCTCTTTAAAGAGAAGTTTTACATGGCATAGTACCTCACAAATGTTGCCAGCATTAAGAGGGGATAACCACAGCTTAAAAGTTTTACTGATGGTCTCGCCAGGATTCGAACCGAGGCGTTCAGCATCAGAGGCGGACATGCTAACCTCTGCGCTACGGTGACCTCTTCGCTACGAAAGTGAATACCAATTCCGTGATCTCCTCCCAAAAAATGTCCATTTAAGTCCCATATTCTCATGTTCGGTAAATATGTCTGATTTGAGGGTGTTTTGGGGTTGGGCCGGACCCAAAACTTTGGACCAATATTTGGATGTCATAATCATTTTCCTCTCTTAAATTACTTTCATTTGAATCGCTTATTGTTATAATTGGTCTATATGTCAATTTGACGGGCTTTGGGGGTTGACAGGCCCGGGCCAGGCAACCCCCCAAAATTAGATGCCAAATTTTTAGGATTGAATGAATTACTTCAATACCGAATAAATGTAGTGCAAAATTTATTTTTGGGTTACTATAAGAGAGAATCAAAATTGCGCTTGAAACGCCCGACACGGATAACAAATTCGTTTCCACTTAAGTTACAAAAAACGACAGTCGGACTATCAGCACAGAAAGGATATGCGGAGAGACGAACATGGCTCTGCCGAATCAGCAGGAATTTCTACGGCAAAGTAGACATTTTATCACAGCCACAAAAAGGCGTTAAGTGAGGCCTGGCCGAACTTTGTATGCCCATATACCCTCTGGTATATATGTAAACCACCTTTCGTCATAATGCGGAGAAAATGGGTAATTTATGCTCCCATAGAAGCTATATAGACATATGGTCCGATTTGGACCAAATACCGCACGGACATTGAGTGGTCTTATAAGTACAAATTATTGTTCAATTTTGTAGAACAAACTATTGTTCTGTTTGGTAACTATATCCAAATATTGAGCGAACTGAACCACATACGACACGGATGTTGAAAACCTGACATAAGTCACTGTGTCAAATTTCAGCGAAATCGGCTTAAAAAAAGTCCTTTTATGGGGCCAAGACTTTAAATCGAGAGATCGGTCCTTATGGCTGCTTTATTCAAGTCTGAACCGATCTGGGCCAAATTGTAGATGGATGTCGAAGACCCTAACCCAACTCAATGTCCCAAATTTCGGCGACAATAAATGCCCCTTTTATGGAGCGAAGATTTTAAATTCAGAGATCGGTCTAAATGGATCGGTCTAAATCTAGACAGGTCTGGGCAAAATTGCAGAAAAATGTCGAAGGGCCTAACACAACTCACTGTCTCTAATTTTGGCGAAATCGGATAATAAATGCGCCTTTTATGGGCCCGAAATTAAAATCGTGAGTCGGTCTATATGGCAGCTATATCAAAATCTGAACACAACTAACTGTCCCAAATTTCAGCGTCATAACACAATAAATGCGCCTTTTATGGGCCCAACACCTTAAATCGAGATATCGGTCTATATGGCAGCTATATTCAAATCTGAACCGATCTGGGCCAAATTGAAGAACGATGTCGAAGGGCCCAACGTAACTTACTGTCCCAAATTTCGGCGTCATCACAAAATAAATGCGCCTTTTATGGGCCCAGCACCTTAAATCGAGATATCGGTCTATATGGCAGCTATATTCAAATCTGGACCGATCTGGTCCAAGCTGCAGAAGAATGTCGAAAGGCCTAACACACCTCACTGTCCCAAGTTTTGGCAAAACCGAACAATAAATGCGACTTTTATGGGCCCAAGACCTTAGAGAGATCGGTCTATATGGCAGCTAAATCCAAATCTGAACCGATCAGGGCCAAATTGAATAAGGATGTTGGATGGCCTAACGTAACTCACTTTTCCAAATTTCAGCAAAATCAGATAATAAATGAATGGCTTTAATGGACCTTGAGCTTAAATCGGCGGATCGATCTATATGACAGCTATATCAAAATCTGGACCGAACTGGTCAAATTGTAGAAAGATGTCAAAGAGCCTAACACAACTCGCTGTTCCAAATTTCGGCAAAATCGAACTATGAATGCGACCTGACATCGAGAGATCGGACTATATGGCAACTATATTCAAATCTGGGACGATCTGGGCCAAATTGAAAAAGAATGCCCAACACAACTCACGGTCCCCAATTTCAGCATCCGGTAATAAATGTGGCTTTATTGGGTCTAAGACCCTAAATCAGCGCATCGGTCTATATGGGGGCTTTAACAAGATATAGTCCGATATAGCCCATCTCGAACTTAACCTGCCTATGGAGAAGAATCTGTGCGAAGTTTCAGCTTAATATCATTATTTTTAGAGACTGTAGCGTGATTTTAACAGACAGACTAACAGGCAGACGGACGGTCATGGCTAGATCGTTTTAGATTTTTACACTGATCAAGAATATATATACTTTATAGGGTCGGAAACTGATATTTCGATGTGTTGCAACATAATGACAAGATGAGCATACCCCCATCCTTCGGTGGTGGGTATAAAAACTGGAATTTAAATAATATATGAAGGCCGATCAGGACAGAATAGGAGAGCAAAAAAATGTCTTTAGTAGAAAAGTGAACTTTTTGCCCTCAAATTGGTATAGACGCAGTAGGATATTTAAAAATGTCGTATCCCAAGTGGTAGCTTTGATTGATAACCATTACAAAAAAAAAAAAAAATAAATAAATAAATAAAAAGTGTGTATCTGAAAGAGACGCGTAGCCCTGAATATCTTGATCGTCCCCTTTTGCCCTCAAATTGGGATAAACACCGGAGGATCTTTAAAAATGTGGTATTCCAAGTGGTAGCTTTGATTGATAGCCATTACAAAAAAAAAAAAGTGTGTATCTGAAAGAGACGCGTAGCCCTGAATATCTTGATCACCATCTACAAAATGCTGGACATTATGGGGGTCAAAAAATACATGCTCTAACACGATGCTGATATATTTCAGGGTCCGCCCCCCAAATCATCTCCCCTCAAACCTGCCAAGTTTGGCTACTACGGAGAGTAGAGCACGATGCTGATATTTTTTCAGGGCTATCTGCACGGTTAACCGCCCCATCTACATATCCCTCACACTGGACCTATTTGCCCCACCAAATTGAAATATTGACCAATAATGACAATATAAAGCGCAAATGAAAGAGACTAGAGCACGAATGAGATATATTGTGGTCCGCCTCACCCAAAAAAATATCCCCATACCGGACATTTTTACCGACCATAGCAATATAAGGCTCAAATGAAAGGTATTTGAGATTAGTGCACGAATCTGATATATGGGGGTCCGCTTCACCCCAAAAAATATCCTCTTACCGGACATATATACCGACCATAGCAATATAAGGCTCAAATGAAAGGTATTTGTGAGTAGAGCACCAATAAGATATCCAAATAGGAACGAAATATCTCAAAGGCTGTACCAGCACCCCTAAAGAGGACTTATTTCCTGACCGTTTCAGTCCAGGGCTCAGATAAAATAAGAGAGTGAAAGAAGGCGCAGCGAAGCGGGGCTTGTTCAGCTTGTTCCATATAAATGAATACTTAGTTTACCAATTACCTGCTAGGACCTAAAATACTCAACTGAATTCCTTAGAAAGCACTACGTCCATCTTTGGATGTCGTGGCGGCACGGGTTGTCGTTAATCGATCGCCATAATATTTTGTATTTTGCTTATCGGGATCAAAAGAAAAAAAAAAGTTCGGTCGAGCCGAACTTTGGATTGCCACCTTGAGTATATATATCAACCCCCTTTCGTCACAATCCGGTGAAAATTGGATAACTTATGCACCCAAATTCGGCACGGACATTGAGTGGTCTAATATATATGCCACTATTCAATTTTGTAAACAAAATATTGTTTTTTTTTGGCAGATATATCCAATTATAAACCAATCTGAACCATATTAAGGTCGGATATCGTGAAGCTCAGAACAACTCACCGTTTAAAACTTCAGCAAAATCGGGTAATAAACGAAGCTTTTATGGGCTTCAGTCTCCTTATCGGCAGATCGGTTTATATGGCAGCTTTATCTAAATATAGTTCGATCCGAACCATATTTAAGTCGGATGTCGGGAGGTCTTAGCCTACTCACTGTTTCAAATTACAGTGAAATCGGGTAATAAATAAAGCTTTTATTGGCTTGAGACCCGTTATCGGTAGATCGGTCTATATGGCAGCTATACCTAAATATAGTCCTATCTAAACCATATTTAGGTCGGATGTCAGGAGGCTAAAAATAACTCACTATATCAAATTTTATGGGCTTCAGACCCTTTATCGGGAGATCGGTCTATATGGCAGCTATATCTATATATTGTACGAGCTGTAGACCCTTTATCGGGAGATCGGTCTATATGGCAGCTATATCTAAATATGGACCGATCTAATCCATATTTAGGTCAGATGTCGGGAGGCTTTAAATAACCCACTGCTGCAAATTTCAGCGAAATCGGGTAAATAATAAAACATTTATGGTCTTCAGACCCTTAATCGGGAGATCGTTCTATATGGTAGCTATATCTACATATAGTCCGATCTGAGCCATATTTGGGTCAATTGTCGGGAAGCCTTAAACTACTCACTGTTTACAATTTCAGCAAAATCGGATAAAAAATAAAGTTTTTATGGCCATTAGACCCTTTATCGGAAAATCGGTCTATATAGCAGCTATATCCAAATATAGTCCGATTTGGCCCGTTCAAGAACTTAACCAGCGTGCATCAAAGAGACGTATATGTGCCAAATTTTAGCTGAATATCTCAATGTTTGAAGGCTCTAGAGTGATTACAACAGACGGACGGACAGACACACGGATATCGTTAAATCTTCTTAGAATTTTACGACGATCCGAAATATATATATTGGGTTGCCCAAAAAGTAATTGCGGATTTTTTAAAAGAAAGTAAATGCATTTTTAATAAAACTTAGAATGAACTTTAATCAAATATACTTTTTTTTACACTTTTTTTCTAAAGCAAGCTAAAAGTAACAGCTGATAACTGACAGAAGAAAGAATGCAATTACAGAGTCACAAGCTGTGAAAAAATTTGTCAACGCCGACTATATGAAAAATCCGCAATTACTTTTTGGGCAACCCAATACTTTGTAGGGTCGGAAATTGATATTTCGATGTGTTGCAAACGGAATGACTAAACAAATATACCCTCTATCCAACGGTGGTGGGTATAATTAGGGAATGCGTTTCTTTATTTGCCAAAAAAAATGTCTCCCTTATATTCACGTTGTCGCATCGCAATATGTATTTCCGACTTTTGAATTTATATGTATAATCTTGGTCGTCATAGAAATCTAATTCGATTGAGCCCTGTCCCTTCGTCCTTTTGTCTGTTGAAAACAGGCTACAATATTGAGAACAGGTGAATTTTGAACTGTTCAGCCATTTCGTTGAGAGATCTGCGACAGTCGAGGGCGGTTTTTGTGTTCAGAAATACGATCTCCAGGGATTCAATGAATGCCTGGCTGTCTGAAAAGATATTTATGCCAATCGTCGTTAAGACATTATATCTAAGCCATTCTAACAATTTCTTAATTATAAGCATCTCCGCTTGATACACACTACAGTGGCCGAGTAACCTTTTCTATATGACCAGTTCTAAATCTTTAGAGTACTCCCCAAAGCCCATATGTTCGTTTAGTTTGGAACCATCCGTATAGAAGTCTATGTAGCTTCTATTACAAGGGATATCGTAGTTCCAATCGATTCTATCTGAAATAATGACACAGTACTTTTATCAAAAACAGCATGTAGTTATGACATGCAACTTTGTCAAAATTGTCAATTTACAATTTGTCAAAATTGTCAATTTACCTACGATTCATAATTTTTGCTATCACACCTGCATGGTAATTTCGTACGAAATAACCTAAAAATGTGAGAAAACCCGATCTTTTTATGCATTAAATATGTTTAAGTTGTGAGAAAGGTGGGTAAATAATACTGGGTTGCCCAAAAAGTAATTGCGGATTTTTCATATAGTTGGCGTTGACACATTTTTTCACAGTTTGTGACTCTGTAATTGCATTTTTTCTTTTGTCAGTTATCAGCTGTTACTTTTAGCTTGCTTTAGAAAAAAAGTGTAAAAAAAGTATATTTGATTAAAGTTCATTCTAAGTTTTATTAAAAATGCATTTACTTTCTTTTAAAAAATCCGCAATTACTTTTTGGGCAACCCAATGTATAAAACAGTTGATTTCGTTATGTTTTTGTCAGATGGAATAGAGCACGCTCGAAACCAAAAAATGCTATTTGTGTCGCACGACATGTAGAAATCTACATGTGCTAGATTTGGCATGTCATAATGTCACCTACATGCCGTGTAATACAGCCTTATGTTGGCCAGATCTACACATTCCAGGGATACTGAAATATCTGGGTAAGCCTCTAGCGACATGTAAGCTAAATTTTCAGGACTAGGCCCGAAGGACAACGAATGATAGATGGTCACAAAGACGGGGCTGTGAGCATTCCAGAACCATGTGGCCTAATCTAGAATTGAAGAGGTTTACCGCTTTGCTGTCACTGGCTAGAACAGACATCTATCTAAAACTTAACCTAACCTAACTACATGTCGTGTAATAGCGGCTTTATTTGCCTTTTACTTGCTACTTTTCATCAAACTATATATGGGTCGTTTGGGCGCTCTTGATTGTGGTTAAAAAATATGGTTAAAAAATATTTTACACCACTAACAAATAGTTTACTTAAATGTAATCTTCATTTATGCGTTGAGTGATACGGCAAATATTAAATGTTTGCCATAAATGTAAATGTAGTCACGTTAATGAAACAAACGGTGTTATGTACATTCATTTATATTGTTGTAGTTGTTCACAAGCATGCCAGCACCGTTTAGTTAAGGATTGATGCAAATACTGTAATTGATTTACTTAATTAAAAGTGTTCGTCATGTGTTATACATTGCATGTCATTTAAAGTTAAACGCGAAAACTGCAGAGGTATATTTAATGCACTCATACATTGAACTACAATATGTTAAAAAAAAATATTAATCGCAGAGGATGGATGTGTTATATCGAGTCAATACGCTCAGGAAATTAAGTTGGTGCTTCGAGATTTTAAGATAGCCGCTGATAATATACATGGATTCAATTTATTAAAGGAGATCGGGGGAAAATGCAAACGAAGCATACAATTTTTGGATATAACTGTCATATAAGCCACAGCAATCATTTGATTTCCTAACCAACATGCGAATACTAATATGCTTGATTGTCTTAAAGCTATTAGAAAATTAAAAAATGTCCAAGGATCTGTCCGTCTGTTAGTTGCAGTGTCCCACGTCATATATAAAATACACATGGTGAACTTAAATTTAGAAAATCACTTGAAAATTATTGGTTTAGAAAATTTGTGAAAAATTTTTTCCAATATTAAATTTTTAAAAAAAATTTTTGTCTTTAGAAAAAGTTTTCAAATTTATTCTTCTTTTGAAAATAATACAATTTTTTATCTATTGAAATCTATTGGGTTCCCCAAAAAGTAATTTTTCATATAGTCGGCGTTGACAAATTTTTTCACAGCTTGTGACTCTGTATTTGCATTCTTTCTTCTGTCAGTTATCAGCTGTTTCTTTTAGCTTGCTTTAGAAAAAAAGTGTAAAAAAAGTATATTTGATTAAAGTTCATTCTAAGTTTTATTAAAAACGCAATTACTTTCTTTTAAAAAATCCGCAATTACTTTTTGGGCAACCCAATATATAGAATTTTTCATCAATTTTATTTTTATTGAAAAATAAAGGAAAATCTAGACTAAAAAATTTGTTTCAGCAGATAAATTCGCCAACTCCGTTTGTAACACTCTAATTTCGTCATTCTGTTTGTAACACTCCGAAATATGCGTCCGAGACCCCACAAAGTATATATATTCTTGATGGTCATATCATTCGATCTAGCCATGTCCATCCATCTGTCCGTCCGTCTATCTGTCCGTCTGTCGGTCTGTCTGTCGAAAGCACGCTAACTTCCGAAGGAGTATAGCTAGGCGCTTGAAATTTTGCTCAAATACTTCTTATTAGTGTAGGTCTGTTGGGATTGTAAATGGGCCAAAACGGTCAATGTTTTGATACCATATAAACCGATTTGGATCTTGACTTCTTGAGCCTCTAGAGGGCACATTTCTCGTCCGATTGGACTGGAATTTTACACGTAGTGTTTTGGTATCACTTTCAACAACTGTGCTAAGCATGATTTAAATCGGTTCATAATCTGGTATAGCTGTCATATAAACCGATCTGGAGTCTTGACTTTTTGTGCCTCTAGAGGGCGCAATTACTATCCGATTTGGCTGTAATTTTGCACGTGATGTTTTGGTGTCACTTCCAACCACTGTGCTGAGGACGGTTTAAGTCGGTTAATAACCTGGTATAGCTATAAACCGATCTCCCGATTTTACTTCTTGAGCCGCTAGAGGGCGCAATTCTCATTCGATTTGGCTGAAATTTTGCATGAGATGTTGTGTTATGACTTGTGCTTAGTATGACGCAAATCGGTACATAACCTGATATAGCTGCCATTTAAACCGATCTGGGATCTTGACTTCTAGAGGTTCTAGAGGGCGCAGTTATTACCCAATTTGGCTGAAATTTTGTACAACGGCTTCTCCCATGACCTTCAACATACATGCGAAATAGGGTCTGAATCGATTTATAGCTTAATACAGCTCCCATATAAGCCCATCATGCGGTTTTGCCTCTTGAGCCCCTACAGAATGCGATTCTTATCCGAATGGACGGAAATATTACACAATGACTTTTACAATTTTTATCATTTTCTTCATTTATGGTTCGAATCGGACTACAACTTGAAATAGCTCCAATGCTCCAAATAGCATAACAGTTCTTATTCATTGTTCTTTGTTTGGCTAAAAAGATACCGCGCAAAGAACTCGACAAATGCTACTCTTGGTGGAGGGTATATAAGATTCGGCTCGGCCGAACTTAGCATGCTTTTGCTTTTTTTTTTTATATACCCACCACCGTTGGATAGGGGGTATATTCATTTAGTCATTCCGTTTGCAACCCGACCCCACAAAGTATATATATTTCGGATCGTCGTAAAATTCTAAGACGATTTAACCATGTCCGTGTGTCTGTCCGTCCGTCAGTTGTAATCACTCCAGAGCCTTCAAAAATTGAGATATTGAGCTTAAATTTGGCACAGATACGTCTTTATGATGCACGCCGGTTAAGTTCTTTAACGGGCCAAATCGGACCATATTTGGATATAGCTGCTATATAGACCGATTTTCTGATAAAGGGTCTAATGCCCATAAAAGCTTTAGTTTTCATTCGATTTTGCTTAAATTTGAAACAGTGAGTAGTTTAAGGCTTCGCGACAACTGACCCAAATATGGTTTAGATCGGATTATATTTCGATATAGCTACCATACAGACCGATCTCCAGATAAAGGGTCTGAAGACCATCAAAGATTTATCTATTACCCGATTTCGAAATGAAATTTGCAAAAGTGAGTTTTTTTAAGCCTCCTAACATCTGACTCACATATGGATTAGATCGGTCCATATTTAAGTATAGCTGCCATATAGACCGATCTCCCGATAAAGGGTCTGAAGCCCATAAAGGCTTTATTTATTAACCGATTTCACTGAAATTTAAAAATATGGGTTATTTTAAGACTCCCGACATCTAGCCCAAATATGGTTCAGATCGGACTATATTTGGATATAGCTGCCATATAGACCGATCTCCCGATAAGGCGATTGAAGGCCATAAAAACTTTATTTTTTATCCGATTTCGCTGAAATTTGACTCTGTGAGTAGTTTTAGGCCATCCGACTTAGGACCCAAATATGGTTCAGATCGGACAATATTTAGATATAGCTGCCATATTGACCGATCTGGTGGCAAAGGGTCTGAAGCCCATAAAAACTCTAAATACAAAATTCAACAGTGACTTTTATTTATTAGACCACTCAATGTCCGTGCCGAGTTTGGGTACATAAGTTATCCAATTTTCACCAGATAGTGGCGAAAGTTAGTTTACCTATACACCCGAGGTGGTGGCTATCCAAAGTTCGACCCGGCCGAACTTAATGACTTTTTATTGTTTTTTTTTTTTTATACTTGCAAAATTTATGTTCGCCCGCAAAATTTATAATTTTGACAAATTCTATTTTCAACATAATTCCTAGAAGATCCTTAATTTTCCAAGTTATATTCTCCATTTTAGTGTGTGTTTTTGTTTAATATTAAACATCAATGTCAAATGCCATTGATGGAAGAAAATTTTATTAGCCTTTAAATCAATTGCTAAACATCCAGTGCTTGTACTGTAAGCTATTAGGCGCTTGACTTCCTTCTTATAATCAACCATAAATGTGATGTAATTTTCTACCAAAGGTCTTGTGCCGTTGTCCTTTTTATGTTTATTTTTTCCTTTTTCGATTTTGTCATCTAGCCAGCCACAATCTATTGACGTCATTAACCTATTGCATGTATCTTAGGAATTTACCATCGTTTACCCACTGTTGAATGCTTCGGGTTTGTTGATATTATTTTTTATGCTTTCGCTTTATTTCGGTCATCAATTGGTTAATGGCTACGTCTTTTCATTCATATCATTTGGAGCTTATGCCATGGCAAGGGTTGTTGGTAATAGTAACGCTAGCATACAGTATCTTGGACATTTGCAGAAGCTAAAAATTTATTTCAAGAATTTTGAAAAGCAGAAATCATTGTCCGAATTTTCAGCCAAATCGGATAAAAATAGCGCCCTCTAGAGGCTCAATAAGTTAAATCGAGATATAGGTTTCTATGGGAGCTACATTAGGTTACGGACCATTTCGAAGAAATCTTACACAGTTTTTGGAGGTCATTAGAAAACGCCACGTTCAAATTTCTGCTAAATCGGATAAGAAGTCAAGAAGTCAAATAGAGACATAGGTTTATATGAAGCTATATAAGGTTATGGATCAATTTGAACCAAATCTGACACAATTGTTGGAAGGCATAATAAAACGCCACGTGCAGAATTTCAGCTAAATCGGATGGCAACTATATATAAAACAAGTAAAAGCGTGGTAAGTTCGGCCGGGCCGAAGCTTATATACCCTCCACCATGGATCGCATCTTTATCGAGTTCTTATCCCGGCATCTCTTCTTAGGCAAAAAAATATATAAGAAAAGATTTGCTCTGCTATTAGAGCGATATCAAGATATGGTCTGGTTCGGACCACAATTAAATTATATGTTGGAGACCTGTGTAAAATGTCAGCCAATTCGAATAAGAATTGCGCCCTTTGAGGGCTCAAGAAGTAAAATAGAGAGATCGATTTATATGGGAGCTGTATCGGGCTATAGACCGATTCAGATCATAATAAACACGTATATTGATGGTCATGAGAGGATCCGTAGTACATAATTTCAGGCAAATCGGATAATAATTGCGACCTCTAGAGGCTCAAGAAGTCAAGATCCCAGATCGGTTTATATAGCAGCTATATCAGGTTATGGACCGATTTGAACCATACTTGGCACAGTCGTTGGATATCATAACAAAACACGTCGTGCAAAATTTCATCCCAATCGGATAAGAATTGCGCACTCTAGAGGCTCAAGAAGTCAAGACCCAAGATCGGTTTATATGGCAGCTATATCAGGTTATGGACCGATTTGAACCATACTTGGCACATTTGTTAGAAGTAATAGCGGAACACGTTGTGCAAAATTTCATTCCAATCGGATAAGAATTGCGCACTCTAGAGGCTCAAGAATTCAAGACCCAAGATCGGTTGATATGGCAGCTATATCAGGTTATAGACCGATTTGAACCATACTTGGCAAAGTTGTTGGATATCATAACGAAACACGTCGTGCAAAATTTCATTCCAATCGGATAAGAATTGCGCACTCTAGAGCCTCAAGAAGTCAAGACCCAAGATGGGTTTATATGGAAGCTATATCAAAACATGGACCGATATGGCCCATTTACAATACCAATCGACCTACACTAAAGAAGTGTTTGTGCCAAATTTCAAGCGGCTAGCTTTACTCCTTCGGAAGTTAGCATGCTTTCGACAGACAGACGGACGGACGGATGGACGGACGTACAGACGGACGGACATGGCTAGATCGACATAACATGTCGCGACGATCAAGAATATATATATACTTTATGGGGTCTCAGACGAATATTTCGAGTAGTTGCAAACAGAATGACGAAATTAGTATACCCCCCATCTTATGGTGGAGGGTATAAGAATAAGTAAAAGCTTGCTACATTCGTTCGGACCGAATCTTATATACCCTACACCATGGATCAAATTTGTAAAGTTCTTTGCTCGGTATTTCTTTATAGGCAAACAGCAAAATTAAAGCTTCTAGGAACCGAACAAGCATAATCGGGAGATTGGTTTACATGGGAGCTATATCAGGCTATAGACCGATTCGGACGGTACTTGATACAGTTGTTAAAATTCATAATAGAACACAATGTTCAAAATTTCAGCCAAATCGGATGAAAATTGAGGCTTCCAAGGGCTCAATAAGTCAAATCGGGAGATCGGTTTATATGGAAGCTATAACTAAATTTGAACCGATACAGCCCATTTGCAACCCCCCAACGAGCTACGTCAATATTAAGTATCTGTGTAAAATTTCAAGCTGTTAGCTTAACACTTTCGACCGCCATCGTGATTTTGACAGACGGACGGACGAAAATGGCCAGATCGAATCAGAATGTCGAGACTATCTAGAATATATTGGGTTGCCCAAAAAGTAATTGCGGATTTTTCATATAGTCGGCGTTGACAAATTTTTTCAATTGCTTGTAACTCTGTAATTGCATTCTTTCTTCTGTCAGTTATCAGCTGTTACTTTTAGCTGGCTTTAGAAAAAAATGGTAAAAAAAAGTATATTTGATTAAAGTTCATTCTAAGTTTTATTAAAAATGCATTTACTTTCTTTTAAAAAATCCGCAATTACTTTTTGGGCAACCCAATACATGACTGGGTTAGTATACCCCCATCCTATGGTGGTGGGTATAAAAATGCAATTTTTGTGAACATTCCACTAAGGATCAAGGGTAAAACTTCTCACATATCAATAAGTGTTGCCCGATTCAATTTTTAGCTCAACGATAAGGGGCCTCCTTTTTATAGACGGATCAGTGTGACAACTCTTACTGAAGGAGTTTTTACATGGCAGAGTACCTCAAAAATGTCACAAGCATTATAGGGGAATAACCACCGCTGAACATTTTTTCTGATATTTTCGCTCGGAGTTGAACCCAGGCGTTTAGCGTTATAGGTGGATATACTAACCTCTGCGCTAAGGTGGCCTCCTCCTACGGTAGAAGGCATAGAAATCCAATCTTAACATTTTTTTAGTTTCTTCCTAAAAGAAACCATACAAATACTTCACCCACGCAAGATTCGGCACGGCTGAATTAAGGACATTTTTACTTGTAAATTTTTATTTTTAATAATCCTAAAAATAATTTTGTTGCCTTGCTATTTCCTTTGTTAGACCCTCATAATTCTGTTTACAACAACTTAAATGCCCCCCCCCCCAGTTCTTGTAAGAGAAAAAATCACGTTCTGCCTTCCTTTAGCTGGGGTTAAAGACAGACTTCCTTTGAAGAAGATGTAAAAGAAAAAAGTAAAACGTTATACAATTCATGGGATAATCATTATGAAAAATCAATTTATCTCATGAAATCATTACTGAATGTCTCTTCTTAAGAAACGGGGTTTTTTTTTCATTTTTCAAATGTTAACTCTTTAAGCCCCATACAATCAAACAGACAAAATGAAAAGCCCAAAATGTCTTCCATCCTTCCCCTCTATTGCAGAGAAATTTTGAGGCAACCCAATTCATTTTTTTTCGATTCTTTAGAAATGCTTCCCCTACATGATGGCTCATATTCATGTAACAAAGGGAAAAACGTTACATTTGATAGACCATTTTTTGAAGGGTTATTTTTTGTAATTTGTAATAACAATTGTGCACGCACACACACACACACATATACACACGCACACTAAGATATATATGAATAGTATACAGCCACGTTTGCGTGTGTACGCTTTTGTGGGAGGTGAATGGGCGTGGTGATAGGACATTTATATGTAAAATCGATAATGTCCCTCGCCTTGCTTTGATAGCACGCAACATTTTCCTTTACTCTTAGCTTTGTCGGAGATCCCGTCATTCATTCATTCCCAAAAAAACAAAATGGGAATAATGAATGAATGGAAAGAGCAGCAAAAAAAGCATTTCAATGGCCTATTCAAAGGATATCCATAAAAGTCCACATTGTATGCGGTTTAATGTCAACTGAGTGTGTGATACTCAGAGATATCACTCACATATGAATGTGACAAAATGGACTTAAGGGTTGTGCTAAAGGGATTTGTCCATCGTGATAGCCGCGAATCACAAATTCATTAACTTCATAACAATGGCTCAAAGGAGAGAAGGATGTAAAACAATTTCATTATTGGATTAGTGGTGATGATTGGATGATACTATTGAAAAAAAAAAAACAAGTAAAAGCGTGCTAAGTTCGGCCGGGCCGAATCTTATATACCCTCCACCATGGATCGCATATGTCGAGTTCTTTTCCCGGCATCTCTTCTTAGGCAAAAAAGGATAAAAGAAAAGATTTGCTCTGCTATTAGAGCGATATTAAGATATGGTCCGGTTTGGACCACAATTAAATTATATGTTGGAGACCTGTGTAAAATGTCAGCCAATTCGAATAAGAATTGCGCCCTTTGTGGGCTCTAGAAGTTAAATAGAGAGATCGATTTATATGGGAACTATATCAGGCTATAGACCGATTCAGACCATAATAAACACGTATGTTAATGGTCATGAGAGAATCCGTCGTACAAAATTTCAGGCAAATCGGATAATAATTGCGAACTCTAGAGGCTCAAGAAGTCAAGATCCCAGATCGGTTTATATGGCAGCTATATCAGGTTATGAACCGATTGAACCATATTTGGCACAGTTGTTGGATATCATAACAAAATACTACGTGCCAAAATTCATTCAAATTGGATAAGAATTGCGCCCTCTAGAGGCTCAAGAAGTCAAGACCCAAGATCGGTTTATATGACAGCTATACCAGGTTATGGACCGATTTGAACCATACTTGGCACAGTTGTTGGATATCGTAACGAAACATGTCGTGCAAAATTTCATTCCAATGGGATAAGAATTGCGCACTCTAGAGGCTCAAGAAGTCAAGAACCCAGATCGGTTTATATGGCAGCTGTATCAGGTTTTCGACCGATTTGAACCATACTTGGCGCAGTTATTGGATGTCATAACAAAATACGTCGTGCAAAATTTCATTCCAATCGGATAAGAATTGCGCACTCTACAGGCTCAATAAGTCAAGACCCAAGATCGGTTTATATGGCAGCTATATCAGGTTATGGACCGATTTGAACCATACTTATCACAGTTGTTGGATGTCATAACAAAACACGTCGTGCAAAATTTCATCCCAATCGGATAAGAATTGCGCACTCTAGAGGCTCAAGAAGTCAAGACCCAAGATCGGTTTATATGGCAGCTATATCAAAACATGGACCGATATGGCCCATTTACAATACCAACCGACCTACACTAATAAGAAGTATTTGTGCAAAATTTCAAGCGGCTAGCTTTACTCCTTCGGAAGTTAGCGTGCTTTCGACAGACAGACGGACGGACGGACGGACGGACAGACGGACGGACATGGCTAGATCGACATAAAATTTCACGACGATCAAGAATATATATACTTTATGGGGTCTCAGACGAATATTTCGAGTAGTTACAAACAGAATGACGAAATTAGTATACCCCCATCTTATGGTGGAGGGTATAAAAAAACAAGTAAAAAGGCGTTAAGTTCGGCCGGGACGAACTTTGGACACCCACCACCTCGAGTATATATGTAAACCACCTTTCATCAAAATTCGGTGAAAATTTCATACCTTATGTCCCATATCAGTTATATCAAAATAGTTATATAAAAATAAACCGGTCTGAACCATATACGACACGGATGTCGAAAAGCCTAACATAAGTTACTGTGTCAAATTTCAGTGAAATCGGATTATGAATGCGCTTTTTATGGGGCAAAGACTTTAAATAGAGATATCGGTCTACATGGCAGCTATATCCAAATCTGGACCGATTTGGGCCAAGTTGCTCAAAAATGTCGAAGAGCCTAACACAAAGCAATGTCCCAAATTTCGGCGAAATAGGACAATAAGTGCCTCTTTTATGGGCACAAAACTTTAAATCGAGAGATCGGTCTATATGGCAGCTATATTCAAATCTGGACCGATCTGGGCAAAATTGAAGAAGGACGTCGAAGAGCCCAACTAAACTCACTGCCTCAACTTTCAGCGACATCGGACAATAAATGTGTCTTTTATGGCCCCAAATCCTAAAACCTAGATATCGATCTATATGGCACCTATATCTAAATCTGGACCGATCTGTGCGATATTGCAGAAGTATGTCAAGGGGCTTAACCTAACTCACTGTCTCAAATTTCGGCGACATCGGACAAAAAATGAGCATTTTATGGGCCCAAAACCTTAAATCAACAAATCGGTCTATATGGCAGCTATATCCAAATCTGAACCGATCTGGGCCAAATTGACGAAGGATTTCGAAGGGCCTAACACAACTCACTGCCCCAAATTTCAGCGAAATCGGATAAAAAATGTGGCTTTTATTGGCCTTAGACCCTAAATCGGAGGGTCGGTCTATATGACAGCTAAAGCCAAATCTGAACCGATCTAAGCCAAATTGACGAAGGATGTCGAAGGGCCTTACAAAACTCACTCTCCTAAATTTCAGCAAAATCGAATAATAAATGTGGCTTTTATGGGCCTAAGACCCTAAATCGGCGGATCGGTCTATATGGGGGCTATATCAAGATATAGTCCGATATAGCCCATCTTCGAAATTAACCTGCTTATGGACAAAAAAAGAATCGGTGCAAAATTTCAGAGTAAAGCTAGCCGCTTGAAATTTCGCACAAATACTTTTTATTAGGGTAGGTCGGTTGAGATTGTAAATGAGCCATATAGGTCCACGTTTTGATATAGCTGCCATATAAACCGATCTTGGGTCTTGACTTCTTCAGTCTATAGAGGGCGCAGTTCTCGCCCGATGTGACTAAAATTTTGTACGTGGTGTTTTGGTATCACTGCCAACAACTACGCTACGTATGGTTCAAATCGGTTCATAATCTGGTATAGCTGCCATATAAACCGATCTTGGGTCTTGACTTCTTAAACCTCTAGAGAGCGCAATTCTCGACCGATTTGACTGAAATTTTGCACGTAATATTTTGTTATCATTTCCAACAACTGTGCGAAGTATGATTCAAATTGTTGTATAATCTGGTATAACTGTCATATAAACCGATCTTGGCTCTTGACTTCTTGAGCCGATAGAGCGCGCAATTCTCATCCAATTTGGCTGAAATTTTGCATGAGTTGTTTTGTTTTGACTTGCAATAACTGTGCTAAGTATGGCGCAAATCGATACATAACCTAATATAGCTGCCATATAAACCCTGGGATCTTGACTTTTTGAGCCTCTAGAGGGCGCAATTCTCAACCGATTTGGCTGAAATTTTTTACAACGTGAGAGGTCGGGCGGCTTATAATGTTCGATATTACAAGGCGAATTATGGGCGACTTCAAATAACCAATGACGACCCTGTTCCCGCAGTGATCAGTGCTTTGGGCCGAAACGAACTTGCTCGCCTACATGAGCTTGGCGAGGATCATCACCTGCACATTAAAATGTGGCTAAAACAACAACAACAATGTGTTGCGTTAGGCTCCTCGCTATTCGTATCGTGTATGGTCAAGATCGGGTTATATTTGGATATAGCTGCCATATAGACCGAGCTCCCGACGAAAGGTTTTGGGCCTATTATTATCGGATTTTGCTGAAATTTGGCAAAGTGACCTACTTAAGGCTTTTAAAAATCTTTGCTCTATATGGTTAGGATCTACATTTGGTCTACATTTGGATATACCTCCTACATACACCGATCTTCCAATTTAAGCTGTTGGGTCAATCAAAGACGCATTTATTCTCCGGTTTTGCTGAATTTTGGCACAGTGACCTATGTTAGGCTTTTCGACATCAGTGCCCTGTATGGTTCAAATCAGGAAATGCACCGCGGGACCGCTCCGCGGCGCCTTCTTTAACTCTCTAATATCTTTTCAGGGTGGGAACACTTCGCCGGACAAATGGTTATCCCCTCTTAATATTGGCGACATTTGCAAGGCATAATGCCATGCATGGTCATTTAAAAAATGTTCCTGAAAGAGATATCACACTGCGGGACGCCATTCGAACTCGGATATTAGAAAAGGTCCCTTATCAGTACGTTTAAACTTAAATCGGAAAGCACTCATTGATGTGTGAGAAGTTCGCCACTGCTCGGTTCCTGGTGTTTTTAAAAATTAGGGTAATGAGAAGTGCTCTTTAGAGGAGGGATGGCACCTCAGATATTTCGACTCAAATATGGATATCAAATTTCAGCTGCACTTCCAAATCCCTTAAATTTGAGCCCCATATTGCCATGGCCGGTAAACATTAACCTTTTGGAGGGTGTTTTGGAGCTGGGGCAGCAAGCGGCACTTTGCACTGAAAATAGATATCAAATTCGATCTTTATTCCCAATGGAAATGAAGTTTAGTTTAGAGGGTGCTTTAGGGCGTACCCCAAAAAGCTTGGCTCCAAAATTGCATATCAAATTCATTTTGTACTCTTAAAATACCTTTCATTGTCATAATGGGTCTAATAACCAATTTGACGTAGTCTTAGTTGGAAAAACGCCACCTAGACTTGAACGCAAATTTTAATGTCATATTCGTAATCTACTCCCAAATACCTTTCATTTGAGTCCCATATAGCCATGGTCGGCTAATACGCCCATATGGGGGTATTTGGGAAGGGCGACCTTCCATTACTTGGACCTAATGTTTTATGTCATATTTGCAATCTACTGCCTAATACTTTTCAATTGAGTCCCATATTGACATGAATATCGAAAAAATCTGTTTAAAGGAGTTTTGGGGTAGGGGGAGAGAGGAGGGGCCCGCAGACCACTTAGACCAAAATTCTAATACCATATTCGTTTTTTGGTATCCAATACCTTTCATTTAATACCCTTATTGTGACCATCGGACCACTTAGATATGGGTGGCGTTTTTGGGGTAAAGGGGAGGGTCCGCCTCCATCCGATATCTAAAATTATATAGCCTATGTTTCCTTCCAGACAAACGTACACAATCTTTTAAAATTTTAGGAAAATCGGTTCATCCAAGTATCATATAGTCATAATGGGTCTAATAGCGTTTTTAAGGGTTGGCATAACACCCTATACTTCGATCTGATTTTGCATGCTAAATTCGAAATCTACTACACAATACCTTTCATTTGAGCCCATATTGAAATGAACGTCCAATATGTCTGTTTGGGGGGAGTTTTGGGGTTGGGGCGACCCGATGGGTATCTAGACTCATATTTTAATACCTATATTGTCCAGATCGGTCCACTTTTGATTTTGGGATGTGTTTTTGGAATAAGGGGGAGGGTCCGTCTCCCGCCCGATATTGAAAAATTATATAGCCTATGTTTCCTTCCAGGTCAACCTACACAATATGCGTAAATGTCCATAAAATCGGTACTGTCTACGAATTTAAGTTTGGATGTAAGGTGTACTCCATTCTTAAAATACATTGTTTCAGCCCAATATTCTCATGATGTTTCATTTGAGGGTGTTTTCGGGGGTGAGGTGGTCTCCCAGACACTTTGCTCTGAAAAACAATCAGCATCGTGCTCTTCTCTCAAATACCATTTATTTAAACCCCATATTGCCATTGGTTTGGAGGGAAGTTTACAGGATGAGGCGTCCCCCAAACACATGGTCCCAAAATTGGTTATCAAATTCGTTTTCTAATCTCAAATACTACTCTTTGAGGGGTATTTTGGGAAAGGGGTAGACCCACTGAAAATTGGTCCCGCAAGTGGGGGTCAATTCTTGATCTACCTCCCAATTTCTTTCATTTAAGCCCTACATTGACATGGTAGTTAAATATGCCCGATTTAGGGGTGTATGGGGGAGTGGGGTGGTCCCCCAAACACTTAGCCCTGAAAATATATCACCATCGTGATCTACTCTCAAATATCATTTTTTTGAACCCCATATTGCCATTGGCCTCAAAATTGGATATCAAATTTGTTTTCTAATCTCAAATACCATTCATTTAAACCCTTTAAGGAAAAAGTCAGGAAATATATCCGGTTTGTGATATGGACCCTAAAAACTACACTATCAATATCGAGCTCCACTCTCTTTAAGACCAAAATTGTCATGGTGAACAAATCCATCCTATTTGGGGGTTGTTATGGCGGTGGGACGTCTGCTAGACAGTTGGCCCCTAATGTTGATATCAGATACCTGGTCTTCTCCCACATACCTTTAATATGAGCCCCATATTTCCATAGTCGGCGAACATGACCGGTTTAGGGGGTGTTTTTTTTCTAAAGCAACCTAAAAGTAACAGCTGATAACTGACAGAAGAAAGAATGCAATTACAGAGTCACAAGCTGTGAAAAAAATTGTCAACGCCGACTATATGAAAAATCCGCAATTACTTTTTGGGCAACCCAATATTTGAGCCCCATATTGCAATGATCAGCAAACACCTAATATTTGGGTGGTGTTATGGGGGTGGTGTGACCCCCGACTATTGATATCAGATTCGTGCTTTTCTCCCAAAGACCTTTCATTTGAGCCCCATTATGCTATGGTCGTAAATTTGTCCCTTTTTGCGGGATGTTTTTGGGGATGGGCGGCCCCCGAACACTTGGTTCCACATCTGGATATCAGATTCGTATTCTACTCGCAAATATCTTTTATTTGAGTCCCATATTGCCATGGTTGCTAAATATGTCCGATTTAGGGGTGGGGGTGTATTGGGGTTTGGGGTGGTTCCCCAAACACTTGGCCCGACAATTGGGTGTCTGACACGTTTTTCTACTCTTAAATAACTTTCATTTGAGTCCCATATTGTCGTGACCATTTATAGACCCTATATATATATGGTAGGTTTAGGGGGGGGGGCGGCCCCCCTAGGTGCCCCATCCGAAATTTGTATATAAAATTTTTGTTTTTAGGTTTCTATAAGACAGCACACAAAATTTCGCTAAAATTTCCGGGATCTGGCGTTTCTCAAAATTAGGGTAAGGTGGAAGGTCCGCCCGCCTTTCAGATATCAAAAAATGTAGTACCCTATTTTTACCACGAGATTTCATAGAAAACTTTTTTTTACAAAAGTCAGCAACATATTTGCTTTGGTTTGGTTATTGGCCCTAAAAACTATAAATATTTACTTCCACTTAAATTTTTTGTTTCGTTGATGTTTCGTTCATGTCCAAACCAAATTGCTTTATACCTGGCCATAATACTTTTGTATCTGCCCACGTATCTTACGAAATACCGCCTCGTAAAACGTTTTTCTTTTAAAGCGTCGTTTTCATTTTATACGCCATCAATGCAGGGACATGTGCTGCCGCTGCCGCTGTCATTTAACCAAATTAACTAGGTGCTAAACCGAACCTGGCATTAACTGAATTACCCAACACCTGTCCTTAATGCACATTCATAAATACTTAATCACTGGCGGTGGTGGTGATGGTACTAAACTTGATGGAGGATGTTAAGCGAGCAAAAGATTTTTGTGGCCTCATTACAATTGGAATTACCGAATTTCAACATAAAATGGCTTAAAAGAACATTTGCCCAGTCGTATAATTCTCAAGAGAAAATTTTTGGTATTTTTCAGTTCTTAGCTGGTGGCAGATGGTGCCAACTGTATCTACAGCATCTTTACCCCTCCTCCTACTCCCCAATGTTCATTCCTGGGCGGCATTGCAAACATTCCTTTGCAAGTGTAATTGTTTTAATTGATGAGTTTGAAGGTGGTGTGGGAAGTTGGAAGAAGCTTCTCTATATCGCTTGAGGAAGACACATGAGGCGTATGAGCGATATTAACTATGCATTAGTTTAAAGGCAAACCAAGTGTGTGGCGAATGTATGAGTGTTTACGGTACTTTGTATCAAACAATTAACATCAATACTTCAGAACACGTTTCCATCGTTTGTAATAATTGCGTATAACAACTAAATTGAAACACTTTTAATTGTTATACAATGCAAAACGAGGGAGGGAGAGAGGGAGGGAGAGAGGGAGGGGGAAAATGACAATACATTTAATGTTCACCAGCGAGGGGGGACTCTACATGACTCTACATTCCTCTTGCTTACATTAAGTGGGACGGTATAGCAGGGATGATAAAGTAGAAATTTTGATACTTTTTGGTACCTTTCACATTCCCAAAGGTATTTGGGAAAATGACCCAAGGGACTAGAATGAAGCTCTCTAGGCAATATATTGTAGAAAGATGCGTGCTTACCCTAGGCATTAAGAAACAAAATTCTGAGTCATATATTAACATTTTTTCGAATTATTAATAAACCCAACTAGGATTCTCTATTTAATGGCACTCCATGAGTTAGCACTATTTCACTGTTTCTCCTTTTTGTATCATCCCTGATAGAGAGTCGCTTTACGCAACACCACAAAGAGAATAGCAATTATCATAAAGTCATTAACGCTTCATTACAATACAACGGCAACAATGGCGATGGCAGTGGCGACGGCGACGGCGGTGGCGGCTGGTCATGGCAACATTTATTATTGTTATTATCATGATACTTGTAGCACACACAAAAAAAAAAAAAAAAAAACAACACAGTTCACACAGCCCTCATTTCCAAGTGCACTAATTGTGGCTGTGGACAAAGAGATATGCGTGCGCGTACACGCACAGCCTGCCTTACTGCCTGCCTTTCGTGGACTGAATTTAATGGCAATGGTAATTCCCCAGGGGATGGATGGCCAACCTAGGATTCTACCAAAAATTAAAATTTACGATTGACTATGACTGAGAAATTGGGTTGCGCAAGTAGTGCGGGGATAAATGTCCACTAATTAGTATAAATATATGTTTTAAATTATTACCTTGAATGGGGATTTTTTTCGTTGCTTTGGTTACTTGCTGTTGAGGGCTAATTGCTGCCTCGATGCATGTGTTGACCTTTAGTTCATGTGGTTTATGTTGTTGGAGAAAACCTTCAGCAGGAATGTTGGCCTGAAAAAAACATATTCACAAAATGATATGTGGTAATTAGAGAGGAATTATATTCAATACTAATTATAATGGGAATTATGTTGTTATAGAATTAAATATGTTTTTCAGCATAAATGTTTTATGTTAAGGCGGGGTAAAGGATTCTTGCCGATTTGTTGCCAACATCAATTAAAACAAATAAAAGCGTGCTGAGATCGGCGGTGTCGAATCTTATTGGATTGCCCAAAAAGTAATTGCGGATTTTTTTAATAAAACTTAGAATGAACTTTAATCAAATATACTTTTTTTACACTTTTTTTCTAAAGCAAGCTAAACGTAACAGCTGATAACTGGCAGAAGAAAGAATGCAATTACAGAGTCACAAGCTGTGAAAAAATTTGTCAACGTCGACTATATGAAAAATCCGCAATTACTTTTTGGGCAACCCAATATATACCCTCCACCATGGATCGCATTTGTCGAGTTTTTTTCCCGGTATCTCCTCTTCTAGGCAAAAATATGATAAAAGGAGAGAATTGCTATGATTATCAAGTTATCGTCCGATTCGGATCGTAATTAAACTGAATGTTGGAGACCATTGTAGATGTCGTTGTGTAACACTTCAGCCAATTCGAATAAAAATTGCGCCCTTAAGGGGCTCAAGAAGTAAAATAGGGAGATCGGTTTATATGGGAGCTGTATCAGGCTATAGACCGATTCAGACCATAATTGACAAGTATGTTGAAGTTGTTGAGGGAAGTCGTTGTACAAAATTACAGCCAAATCGGATAATAATTGCGACCTCTAGATGCTCAAGAAGTCAAGATCCCGGATCGGTATATTAGAATCTATATCAGGTTATGGACCAATTAAAACCATATTTGGTACAGTTGTTGGAAGTCATAAAAAAACCCTTTTTGCCACAATTTCAGCCAAATCGGATAAGAAATGCGCTTTCTAGTGGCTCAAAAAATCAAGATTCAAAATCGGTTTATATCAGGTTATGAACCGATTTGAACCATACGTAGCATAGTTAATGGAAGTCATAACAAAACACTTCATGTAAAATAGTCAGCCAAATCGGATAGAAATTGCGCCCTATAGAGTCTTAAGAAGTCAAGACCCAAGATCGGCTTATAGGGCAGCTATATCAAAATATGGACCGATATGACCCATTTACAATCCCAACGGACCTGCACTAATAAAGGGTGATTTTTTTGAGGTTAGGATTTTCATGCATTAGTATTTGACAGATCACGTGGGATTTCAGACATGGTGTCAAAGAGAAAGATGCTCAGTATGCTTTGACATTTCATCATGCATAGACTTACTAACGAGCAACGCTTGCAAATCATTGAATTTTATTACCAAAATCAGTGTTCGGTTCGAAATGTGTTCATTCACCGTAACGTTGCGTCCAACAGCATCTTTGAAAAAATACGGTCCAATGATTCCACCAGCGTACAAACCACACCAAACAGTGCATTTTTCGGGATGCATGGGCAGTTCTTGAACGGCTTCTGGTTGCTCTTCACTCCAAATGCGGCAATTTTGCTTATTAACGTAGCCATTCAACCAGAAATGAGCCTCATCGCTGAACAAAATTTGTCAAAATTTGAACACATTTCGAACCGAACACTGATTTTGGTAATAAAATTCAATGATTTGCAAGCGTTGCTCGTTAGTAAGTCTATTCATGATGAAATGTCAAAGCATACTGAGCATCTTTCTCTTTGACACCATGTCTGAAATCCCACGTGATCTGTCAAATACTAATGCATGAAAATCCTAACCTCAAAAAAATCACCCTTTAAAAAGTATTTGTGCAAAATTTCAAGCGCCTAGCTTTACTCCTTCGAAAATTAGCGTGCTTTCGACAGACAAACAGACGGATGGACATGGCTAGATCGACTTAAAATTCCATGACGATCAAGAATATATTGGGTTGCCCAAAAAGTAATTGCGGATTTTTCATATAGTCGGCGTTGACAAATTTTTTCACAGCTTGTGACTCTGTAATTGCATTCTTTCTTCTGTCAGTTATCAGCTGTTACTTTTAGCTTGCTTTAGAAAAAAAGTGTAAAAAAAGGTATATTTGATTAAAATTCATTCTAAGCTTTATTAAAATTGCATTTACTTTCTTTTAAAAAATCTGCAATTACTTTTTGGGCAACCCAATATATACTTTATGGGGTCTCATAGGAATATTTCGAGGAGTTACAAACAGAATGACGAAATTAGTATACCACCATCCTATGGTGAAGTGTATAAAAACAGAAATTTTTACTCTGCCGGCCGCGTCCACGGATTGCGGATACTGGAATGATCCATACGGGGTAGCTGCAGCAGCAGTCGCGAACAATCACAGTTATCGAGTGGAGAGTCTGAGTGAGAGGCCGGGTGGCACTGGCTCTTACACAAATACTGGGTGCCTATGATGCTCGATATAACAAGGCGGGCAATTGGCGCCTTTATATAACCAGTGGTCACTCTATTCCCACGGCGATCGGTCCTTTGGACCGGTACGAGCTTTGCAATTTCTTTTTAATAAACAATTAATTTCCCGATGATTTTCAATACCATGGTCATTTACTCGATTTAGTCCCTTTCGGGCGAAAAAACTTATAAATAATTTGTTGACCATGGCAAGAAAACATGTAAGTATGTATTTTATTCGACCTGTGCCGAACTTTGGTTACCTACCTCCGTGGATTCATCATCCTATCTTATTAAAACCCCTTTACCATAACCATATTTATATTCTAATGTAAGCTGGTCTGCATCATATTTGATTCCGGTGATGAGAACGCATATGCAAGTCACACTTTCAGAGAAATCAAGCAATAAATCCGGTTTGTATGAGTTTAAGACCATAAAGCGGAACCACGGCCTATAAGGCAGCTATATCTAAATATTTATTGATATTATTCAGGTCGAATAAAGGAAGGCCCAAAGCAATTCACTGTTTTAAATTTCATTAAAATTCAGATAATAAATGCGGTTTTTACAGGCTTAA
Source organism: Stomoxys calcitrans (assembly GCF_963082655.1). NCBI lineage: Eukaryota > Metazoa > Arthropoda > Insecta > Diptera > Muscidae > Stomoxys > Stomoxys calcitrans. Next base: position 66,570,485 of record NC_081553.1, on the reverse strand, counting down.
GACTCAAAATTGGCAGATCGGTCTATATGGCAGCTATACTCTAATAAGGTTCGATAAGCTTAACACAAACCAATATTTTCAATTTCAGCTAAATCAGGTAATAAAATCGGCTTTTATCGACTCAAAATCTAAAATTGACAGTTCTGCCTATGAGGCAGCTATATCTGAATATGGTGTAATCTGCGCCATATTCGGGTCGGATGACAAAAAGCCTAAAGCAACTGTCTGTTCCAAATTTCGGCGATATCTGATAATAAATGTGCCTTTTATGGGCTTAAGAGCCTGATTGTCAGATCTGTCTATATGGCAGCTATATCGAAATATTATCGGCGTTAAAGAACTTAACCTGCGTATTGGAGAAATACGGATCTTTGCATAATTTTAGCTCGTTATATAGGTTTTTGAAGGCAGCAGCGGTCAGCCAGACGGGCAAGCGAGCGGATGGACACTTCTTAGAATTTTATGATGATCATACTTTCATATGCTTTGTAGGGCCGCAAATGGACATTAGGATGTGTAGCTAACGGAATGATTAATATCCATCCCCCCCCCCTCCCCCTTGTATTATGGTGGGTATAAAAAATCCTTAATTGTTTTCCATTCTGCGTCTTAAAGTCGTTCAAGGTCTGATATTATGAGCCGACCTTAGTGCCGGTGTCTATTGGCCGCTAAAGCCCAGCAATGACATAGGAAATGCTCCAATGTCTCATTATTTTCCCCATATGCCCTATGCATGCTTTCACTTCCTTACATATTCTAGTCGAGTGCTCTTGTAGTCTTTATAATACCTAAAGCTTTAACTTGGACTGCGCTGCCATGTAAGGCTTTGGGTTAACCGAGTTCGTATGCTGTCTCATTCCCTCCTAACTCTGCTATGGCCCGACAACCAACAAACAATGCGGCTCGTTCCATCCTCAGAGAAGGCGTTAATCTCCTTCTTACACTCGAAGACTGTTCGTGACCAAACAAAAAATGTCCATCTTTCTCACCAGTTCGAGCTTTGCGACCTCACAGGGAGTGTGAATACCTACAGAGAGCTTTCTGACGACATCAATACATTCTATTGATATCCGCAGCTCATAATATGTGCGGCTGGATCCTATTCAGGGTTCTACACAAGTTAGAAAATACACTCGTTAAGCAGAAACTCCACTTGGAGCCGATGCTTTGGTGAAATCCTTCCGGACTGCATACAGCAACTGCATAGGTCGGCTCATCTCTGTTGTGCTTTCTTGCCACTCTGACGTAAGAGGGCTTCTTACCTTTTTTAGCTACCATTTTCCTCTTCCGTGATGGCTGAGCCGTCTTTTTGGGAAGTCCTCGATGAAGACTCTCGATAAAGACTCTCGATAAAGACTCTCGATGAAGACTCTCCGGCTCCAATTTTGTGCCCATCCGCAGGACTCTATTTGTAATCTCCATTGCGGAAGTACTATTTTTCTTTTTCACCATTTTAGCATAATAATGCTCTTCGGGATACCTGATTCTTTTTCCAGCTTCCACAGAAGTTTTTTGGAATATTAATTCTATCCTACATCCCGCTGTCCTCATGGATACGGCTACAGTGACAGTTTCATTGACACCACAACTTTTGCTTATAGGCTGGAGACGAACTACGCATCCCTCTGGTTTACCCATTTCTTCCTCAGTTTCTTCCTTAGTTTGACGACAGGTTGTGCGCTGGAAGCAATACTCTCGACTATAGGTGTCACCCACCCCTATAGGAGGGACAGACAACATTCTAAGGTCGGATGCCACCACCCCAACTATTGCTTCCTTGGAGTCCATTTTGAGCCTACTCCTGAATGGCTTTAAAATTTTTGCGTAATAGGTAGTACCTTTCCGACGAGATACGTCGGATGTGGATGCGGGCATCGGGTGGTGTTTGTGATAGATAGAGAGCGCCTTGTTGTGGGACGCCACACAGTGGGTTGGGAAAAAGAAAAAAGTCTGCCATTTGGAACGTATAGAGATATCTTCATGAAATTTAACATGATTATAGTTGAGATGTTATCCATTGCAAAATTTCAGGACCCTAGAAGTCGGCCCCACATAATTTTGTTCGGGCTGTCAAAAGCGGTTTTATGGTCCTATACGATTCGATTCCGAAAGTGCTTAAAAAGCTCTACAAAAAACAGAATAAACGGATAATTGCGCTTTTGACAGCCCGAACCAAATTTTGTAGGGCCGAGGTTGAAGGCCCACCAATGGACCCCTGGAACTTCTAGGACACTAAGACTTAAATAATTGTCCAACTTATATCATTAGAGTCAAAAGTTGTGATTTTCTTCCCTATTTATACCCTGCACCTCCACTGTGGTACAGGGTATTATAGATTTGTGCATTTGTTTGCAACGCTAAGAAGGAGAAGAGCTATACCCATTGATAAGTATACGGATCGGCTTGGAATCACTTCCTGATTCGATTTAGCTATGTCTGTCTGTCCGTCTCTCTGTCTGTCTGTCTGTCTCTTCGTCTGTCTGTCTCTCTGTCTGTCTGTCTGTCCGTCTGTCTGTCTGTCCATGTATTCTTGTAATCAACAGGTCGTATTTGTTATCCGATTTTCACAAAATTTTGCATAAGTCTCTTTTTTGGTCCAAAGACGAAGGCTATTGATTTTGAAAAAAATCGGTCCAGATTTAAATATAGCTCCCATATATATCTTTCATCCGATATGCCCTGTTAAAGCTGTAGGAGCCGCAAATTTAGTCCGATCTTTACCAAATTTGGCACGAAGTCCGTTTTTTAAAGTCCCAATATATGCGCGAAATTTCATCAGAATCGGATCAGATTTATATATAGCTCCCACATATATCTCTCATCCGATAAGGTCTTTTAAGGCTGTAGAAGGCACAATTTTGGTCCGATATTTACAAAATTTGGCACGAATTGTTTTTTCGGATGTCTTAATATGTGTGCAAAATTTCATTGAAATCGGTTCAGATTTAGATATAGCTCCCATATATATATTTCATCCGATATGCTCTTTTGAAGCTGTAGGAGCCACAATTTTAGTCCGATCTTTACCAAATTTGGCACGAAGTGCGTTTTTAAACGTCCCAATATATGCACGAAATTTCATCAGAATCGGATCAGATTTATATATAGCTCCCATATATATCTTTCATCCAAAAAGGTCTGTTAAGGCTGTAGAAGGCACACTTTTGGTCCGATATTTACAAAATTTGGCACAAATTGTTTTTTCAGACGTCTTAATATGTGTGCAAAATTTCATTAAAATCGGTCCAGATTTAAATATAGCTCCCATATATATCTTTCATCCGATATGCCCTTTTAAAGCTGTAGGAGCCACAATTTTAGTCCGATCTTTACCAAATTTGGCACGAAGTGCGTTTTTAAACGTCCCAATATATGCACGAAATTTCATCAGAATCGGATCAGATTTATATATAGCTCCCATATATATCTTTCATCCGATATGCTCTTTTGAAGCTGTAGGAGCCACAATTTCGGTCCGATCTTTACCCAATTTAGCATGAGATGTTTCGTGTGACGTCTTAATACATTTGCAAAACTTCATCTAAATCGGTTCAGATTTAGATATAGCTCCCATATATAACTTTCATTTGATATGAGCTATTAAGGCTGTAGAAGGCACAATTTTGGTCCGATCTTTACAAAATTTTACACGAAGAGCTTTTTGTGACGTCCCAATATGTGTGTAGAATTTCATCACAATCGGATCAGATTTGTATGTAGCTCCCATATATATATTTCATCCGATATGGTCTTTTAAGGCTATAGAAGGCACAATTTTGGCCCGATCTTTACCAAATTGGGCACGAAGAGCTTTTTGTGACGTCCCAATATGTGTGCAAAATTTCATCAGAATCGGATCAGACTGGGTGTGGTAGGGTATTATATAGTCGGCTCCGCCTGACTTTTGCCTTTCCTTACTGGTTTTGTTTTGCTTTTGTGGTTAACAAAGCAACGCCAGTGTGGACTCGCCTGTTGATGCAAACGAAGTAGCATTAGATCCACCCCTACAAGCTGCTACTCTACGATAAAAACAACGAGAAGCTGTCTCAGTTATCTTGAAACCATCATCATCAGAATACAAATATCCTTACCAATGGATAATTATGTAATTTTTTTTCCAAATAATTCAAATATAAGCTAATTTATTACGTTTACAAAGTGTACCGAACTTAACACGCTTTTATTTGTTTACAATTAGTAGCCACAAGTTGTTTCCTAATAATACAATTGTATTTTTAAAAAAATTTCCATTGAAATGATTTTCCCCATAAAGCTAAGTGCCCTGAGGAAAATAAAAATCATGAAAATTATTATTTTTTTCGCGGCATATCGCCCTCATGATAAATATTATAAATTAATTTCTTTGGAAATGAATTAATTTCTTTGGAAAAAAAAACTGAATGACTTTTCCACTTCATTTATTGTTATTTATTCTAATTTGTTGTTTTTTTTTGCTGGAATAAAACGATAAAAACGAACTGACAATTGAAACGAAAAATTGTTTTTGTTACATTTCTATTTTAAGAGAAATTGTTTTTCAAATATTAAAGACGCATTGAAATGGAAACCATGGCATTTGAGCTATTTTGTCTCGAATGCCTTGGGATACAAATATTTTTTTGTCTTGCCTTGTCTTTGCATTGCCCACCTTTACTCCTGTAGTGTTTTTCATAGAAACTTTGCCTGAGTATTGTAGAAGCTCTGCTGCCATTGTTGATGCTGCCCGCGTTATCGGATGCTGATGCTGCTGCAGCCAAAGCAAAAATTATTTTATTAACTTCCGTTTCATATATCCGTTATTGCCAGAATATTCAGTTCCGATAAAACTCTTGGTAAGTCTGGCTGTCCCTTGTCTATGTTTGTGTGATAGGGAGAGAAAAAAGAGGGAGAGTGTGTGTATGTGGGTGTGTATTGATGTGCTAAGGCCTCAGGTGGATTTTAGCTTTGTCTTATGCCAACGTTTGATTTAGTTTTTTTTTTTCCCCTCATCGAGGCTGTTGATAACCCCGGATACTGTTGTTTGGTCGTTTCTGATCTCTTTTGCTTTGTTTCGTTACGTTATGTGCTTTATCATGGATATCATATCTGACAAGTCTCTTCTTTTTTTCTTTGTTGCCCTTCTAGTCTTTGGTGTAATGTAGCTAATGCTACATATACACAGAGAAAAACTATTTTTCTCAACTGTTTACGGGCTAAAAAATTTAAAAAAAAATCAAAAAAAGGCAAAGGTATTGAAGGATAATATAAAACAAGTAAGAGCGTGCTAAGTTCGGCTGGGCCGAATCTTATATATCCTCCACCATTAATCGCATTTGTCGAGCTCTTGTCACGGTATCTCATTTTAGACAGACATAGAACATTGAATAAGAACTGTTATGCTACTGGAGCTATAGAATATCAAGAAGCAAAATCGGGAGATAGGTTTATATGGGAGAGAAGCTGTTGTACAAAATTTCAGCCAAATCGGATGAGAATTGCGCCCTCTAGAGGCTCAAGAAGTCAAGATCCCAGATCGGTTTATATGGCAGCTATATCAGGTTCTATTCCGATTTACTCCATACTTAACTCAGTCATTGCAAGTCATAACAAAACACCTCATGCCAAATCGGATGAGAATTGCGCTCTCTAATGGCTCAAGAAGTCAAGATCCAAGATCGGTTTATATGACAGCTATACCAGATTATGGAACGATTTGAATCATCTTTGGCGTAGTTGTTGAAAGTGATACCAAAACACTACGTGCAAAATTTCAATAACATCGGACGAGAATTGCGCCCTCTAGAGGCTCAAGAAGTCAAGACCCAAGATCGGTTTATATGGCAGCTATATTAAAACATGAAACGATTTAAACCATACTTAGCGTAGTTGCTGGAAGTGCCACCAAATCACTATGGGCAAAATTTCAATAAAATCGAACGAGAATTGCGCCCTCTAAACGCTCAAGAAGTCAAGACCCAAGTTCGGTTTATATGGCAGCTATATCAAAACATGAACCGATGTTAACCATACTTAGCATAGTTGTTGGAAGTGATACCAAAACACTACGTGCAAAATTTCAGCCAAATCGGATGGGAATTGCGCGCTCTATTGGCTCAAGAAGTCAAGATCCAAGATCGGTTTATATTACAGCTATACCAGATTATAAACCGATTTGAATAATCTTTGGCGAAATTGTTGAAAGTGATACCAAAACACTACGTGCAAAATTTCAATAACATCGGACGAGAATTGCGCCCTCTAGAGGGTCAAGAAGTCAAGATCCAAGATCGGTTTATATTACAGCTATACCAGATTATAAACCGATTTGAATAATCTTTGGCGTAATTGTTGAAAGTGATACCAAAACACTACGTGCAAAATTTCAATAAAATCTGATGAGAATTGCGCCCTCTAGAGGCTCAAGAAGTCAAGACCCAAGATCGGTTTATATGGCAGCTATATCAAAACATGAACCGATGTAAACCATACTTAGCATAGTTGTTGGAAGTGATACCAAAACACTACGTGCAAAATTTCAGTCCAATCGGATGAGAATTGCGCGCTCTATTGGCTCAAGAAGTCAAGATCCAAGATCGGTTTATATAACAGCTATACCAGATTATAAACCGATTTGAATCATACTAGGCGTAGTTGTTAAAAGTGATACCAAAACACTACGTGCAAAATTTCAATAAAATCGGATAAGAATTGCGCCCTCTAGAGGCTCAAGAAGTCAAGACCCAAGATCGGTTTATATGGCAGCTATATTAAAACATGGAACGATTTAAACCATATTTAGCGTAGTTGCTGGAAGTGCCACCAAATCACTATGGGCAAAATTTGAGTCACATCGGATGAGAATTGCGCCCTCTAGAGGCTCAAGAAATCAAGACCCAAGATCGGTTTATGTGACAGCTATATCAAAACATGGACCGATTTAAACCATACCTAGAGTAGTTGTTGGAAGTGCTACCAAAACACTACGTGAAAAATTTCAATAAAATCGGACGAGAATTTCGCTCTCTAGAGGCTCAAGAAGTTAAGACCTAAGATCGGTTTATATGACAGCTATATCAAAATATGGACCGATTTGGCCCATTTACAATACTAATCGACCTACACTAATAAAAAGTATTTGTGCAAAATTTCAAGCATCTAGCTTTACTCCTTCGAAAGTTAGCGTGCTTTCGACAGACAGACAGACGGACGGACGGACATGGCTAGATCGACTTAAAATGTCACGACGATCATGAATATATATACTTTATGGGGTCTGAGACGAATATTTCGAGGAGTTACAAATAGAATGACGAAATTAGTATACCCCATCCTATGGTGGAGAGTACAAAAAGCCACTATTGTAGTTTGTATGATAATAGCCAATGGCTTGTCATTACCGTGGAGAATCAGCTTGCTTTCCCAATGTTGTTCGACATTTTTTCAGTGTACTTCACAAAACCTTGTAATTCAATGTGAGATGTATAAGTGTGTGTGTGTGTGTGTGTGGGTGTGCATTGCTGAAGCTATTCGCTATTCCTGCCTTAAAGGTGTTAAGGAAGGAAATACTGAGACGACTTGTAGTGAGGCAACGGAAGAACAGCAAACAGGAATCATAATCTAAATCAAATCAATCACATCAGAACACATCATGTAGCTTTTAAGGCATCATCTCTCACATGTTGCCTTTATCTATCACCCACCCACACACACATACACACATACAGAAAAAAGTGTTCATGACAAGCATGTCTAAGGCTATTACATTACAAATCAAGATGATTTGCAGTGTGGTAGTGACGACTAGCCAGATAGACTCTCGCATGAAATTCACCCATGTACACTTTATGTGGTGTTATATTCTACTTCTGGACAAATTACGTTGTACACATTGTCAACAGTACAAAAGTTGTTATATTTGACAAAAATATAAAAAAAAAGAAAACAAAAATAGAAATCAATGTTTTTATAATCCTCATTGTTGAAAAGTTTTGAAATATATATTGGATATTACTTTAAATTTATGGGGATAAGGCAATTTTGCTGTGACGTCAATGTAAAAAACGAACACATCTATAATAAACCAGTAAAGAAAGGCAAAATTCGGGAGGTGCCGACTGTATAATACCCTACACCTACCCTACAAGTACAAAGTGGGTGCTATATCATATTCTGAACCAATTTTGATGGACCTCGGCGGATGTTTTCAGATGGGTTTTTAGACAATCCCTATCAAATTACGAGCAAATATGTTCAAACTGTGCTACAGTTGACAAATGACAACATTAGTGCAAACTACCAAAAATCTGACCAACATATATATGGGAGCTATATCTAGATCTGAACCGATTTTGACGAAAATCCTTAGATATTTTGGTAGTCGTCGAGAAAAGCAAAAGCAAAGCAAATTTTACCCATGAACATTCCACTAAGGAACAGGGGAAAACTTCTCACATATCAATGAGTGCAGTCCGATTTAAGTTCTTTTTAAGCTCAATGATAAGGGGCCTCCTTTTTATAGCCGGGTCCGAACGGCGTGCCGCAGTGCGACACTTCTTTGGAGAGAAGTTTAACAAGTACTTCACAAATGTTGCCAGCATTAGGAGGGGAAAACCACCGCTGAAAATTCTTCGGATGGTCTTGCCAGGATTCGAACCCACGCGTTCAGCGTCATAGGCGCACATGCTAACCTCTACGCTATGGTGGCCTCCCCGTCGAGAAAAGCGTTTTTCCAAATTTTGGCAACGTTGGTCCATAAATGCGCTTGCAGGGCCTATAGAGGTTAAAATCGGTCGATATACATATATGGGATCTATATTTAAACCTGAACCGATTTCTATGAAATTCAAAAGTAATGCCGAGAGTCGAGAGAAAATCTCTCCTGCCAAACTTCAAGAGGATCAGTTAACAAATGAGCACTTTATTGCAATATTTCTCAATCGGATAAACGTATATATGAGAGCTTTATCTTAATCTGAACCGACTTCAAGCAAACAACTCAGATTTTGTGGTATTCACCAATGAAAGCGTTGTTCAAAATTTTGGCAAGATGCTTCAATAAATTCGCTTGCAGTGGTTCAAGGAGTGATAATCGGGCGATATATATATATATATATATATATATATGAGAGCTATATCAAAATCTAAGCCGATTTTTATGAAATTCACCAGTAATATCGGGAGTAATGACAAAGTCAATTCTGCCAAAATTCGACAAAGTCGGTTAATAAATCAGCAATATTTCTCAAAATGGGGCCAACATATATATAAGCCAAATCGGATAAGAATTTTTCCCTCTGGATTGGATCTTTATCAGATAATAAATCGATTTGGGCCATACTTGGTACAGTTGTAGATAATCAAACTAAAACACTGTGCAAAATTTCAGTCAAATTGGATAATAATTACGCCCTCTAGTGGCTCACGAAGTCAAGATCCGAAATCAGTACATATGAAAGCTATATGAGGTTATAAACCGATATGAGCCATACTTGGCTCAGTTGTTGAGGGTCAAACCAAAAAACACTTCAAGCTAAATTTTAGCCAAATGGACCGAATTGGCCCGTTTACAGACGGACGGACATGGCTATATCGACTGAGAATGTCCAGTCAATCAAGAAAATATATACTTTGTTGGGTCTCAGACCAATATTTCAAAGTGTCACAAACGGAATGACTAAATAAATATACCCTCTCTCCTATGGTGGTGGGATTAACAAGGAAATAGCTGGGCCGCAGGGCTCCGCTACATCGGAAAGTAACTTTTCACGTAGCATGTTTCTCTAAATATTCTCGAATCTAAATTACTTTATTATACCCTCCACCATAGGATGGGGGTATACTAATATCGTTATTCTGTTGGTAACATCTCGAAATATGCGTTTAAGACCCCATAAAGTAGATATATTCTTGATCGTCTTGACATTTTAAGTTGATCTAGCCATGTCCGTCCGTCTGTCCGTTCTTCCGTCTCTCCGTCCGTCCGTCTGTCCATCCGTCTGTCTTTCCGTCCGTCCGTCCTTCCGTCTGTCCGTCCATCCTTCCGTCTGTCCGTCCGTCTGTCCCTCCGTTCCTCCGTCCGTCTGTCCGTCTGTCCGTCCGTCCGTCCGTCTGTCCTTCCGTTCATCCGTCCGTCTGTCCATCTGTCTGTCCGTCCGTCCGTCTGTCCGTCCGTCCGTCCACCTGTCCGTCTGCCTGTCCGTCCACCTGTCTGTCCGTCCGTCTGTCTGTCCGTCCGTCCTTCCGTCTGTCCATCCGTCTGTCTGTCCGTCCGTTCTTCCGTCTGTCCGTCCATCTGTCCGTCCGTCTGTCTGTCCATCCGTCCGTCTGTCCGTCCGTCCGTCCGTCTGTCCATCCATCTGTCCCTCCGTCCGTCCGTCTGTCCGTCCGTCTATAGCTTGATACAGCTCCCTTATAAACCGATCTTCCGATTTTGCTCCTTGAGCCCCTACAAGGCGCAATTCCTATCCGAATGGACTGAAATATTACCCAATGACTTCTGCAATGTTTAGCATTCAATTCATTTATGGTCCGATTCGGCCTATAACTTAATATAGCTCCAATAGCATAACAGTTCTTATTCATTATTCTCTGTTTGCCTGAAAAGAGATATCGCGCATAGAACTCGACTAATGCTAACCATGGTGGAGGGTTTATAAGATTCGGCCCGGCTGAACTTAGCACGCTCTTACTTGTTTTTGTAATGCATTTGTTGTTCAAATACTTGGTGTATTCGACACAACAGGCCTTTCCTGGATCAAATTTAATTCAATATTTGGATGCATGATAGGTTCTTTACTTTTAAGTTCCCTTAATATGATTCCCACATGATCCCGAAGGGTCTGCACATCCGTTTGAATGGTTTTGTGGCGGACCTCGGTTACTTACCTTCAAATTCGGATATCAGATTCGTACATTTCTCCCAAAGTCCTGTCATTTAAGTCCTACGTTGTCCCGGTCGTTGAGGGATATTTAGAGGACCTCAAACACATGATCCCTAGTATTCGTACTCTGCTTTCAAAAAACTCTTATTTAAGACCATCGACCTAAATTTCCGTTTTGGGTTTTTTTTTGCCTAAGTCCTGCTGCTCCAGTGTTCCTTAAAGGAATGTGCTTCTCCCTAGACACTTGGTGTCTTTCATTGATATCAGTTTCGTACTACACTTTTAATTATATTTTATATCATTCCATATTGTCTGGATAAGCCAACATGTTCGTTGTCGGCCTCCTACGTTTGCTCTCTAATTCGGGAACCAAATCTTGAATTTACCCTCACATAACTTTCATTTAAATCCCATATTACCCACAATACCTGCACTTGAACCCCATATTGTTCCCATAGGTCCGCTTTTAACCCATTAGCGATGAAAATACCCAGGAATAGAGCTGTCTTAGAAAAATATGGATAATGGATAAGAATTTCTATGCTTTTTTAGCTATACCAAGTTATGAACCGATTGGGGCCATACTTGGTTTGGCTGTTGGAACCAAAGTGGAATACAAATTCCACAAAAACAACGCTAAAAAGTTAAGAATTTTAAAAAACTAAAAATTTTAAAATAAACTTTGTTGTGGTGGTAGACGGACGGAAGGTATAGGTGTATAATGAGAACTAGAAGAGGTCTGCTCACAACTGTGTCAATGCAATTTGAAGTGTGTACCAAGCAAATGGTCATGTCATTATTTTTGGCATGTAAAATAATGGATAACTCATTACCCTTACATTTACTAGCTGCTAAAAGATAACGAGTTATCAACGGGAATACCAACTATGTTGCTGGTAGTACAAATGTCATTACATACAAAATTCGATGAAGCTCAAGGATTTGTAATAAAAGAAAAATTCATTGTTATAACCTTGGTATTGATAACAAGAAAGAGCGTGCCAAGTTCGGCCGGGCCGAATCTTATATGCCCTCCACCATTGATCGCATTTGTCGAGTTCTTTACGCGGTATCTCTTTTTAGACAACCATAGAGTATTGAATAAGAACTGTTATGCTATTGGAGCTATTCAAGTTATAGTCCGATTCGGACCATTAGTGAAATGAATGCTGAACATTGTAGAAGTCATTGTGTAATATTTCAGTTCATTCGGATAAGAATTGCGCCTTGTAGGGGCTCAAGAAGCAAAATCGAGAGATAGATTTATATGGGAGCTGTATCAAGCTATTAATCGATTCCGATCATATTAGACACGTATGTTGAAAGTCATAAGAGAAGCCGTTTTACAAAATTTCTGCCAAATCGGTTGAGAATTTCGCCCTCTAGAGGCTCAAGAAGTCAAAATCCCCGACCGGTTTATATGGCAGCTATATCAGGTTATGTACCGATTTACGCCATACTACGCACAGTTATTGGAAGTCATAACAAAACACTTCATGCAAAATGTCAGCAAAATCGGATGAGAATTGGGCGCTCTATTGGCTCACGAAGTCAAGATCCAAGATCGGTTTATATAACAGCTATACCAGATTATGAACCGATTTGAATCATACTTTGCACAATTGTTAGAAGTGCTACCAAAACAGTACATGCAAAATTTCAATAAAATCGGATAATAATTGCGCCCTCTAGAGACTCAAGAAGTCAAGACCCAAAATCGGTTTATATGGCAGTTATATCAAAATAATCCCAACTGACCTACACTAATAGGATATATTTATGCCAAAATTTCAAGCGTCTACTCCTTCGAAAGTTGGCGTGCTTTCGACAGACGGACGGACATGGCTAAAACGACTTAAAATATCATGACGATCAAGAATATAAATACTTTATGGGGTCTTTATACCCTCCACCATCCCATGGTGGTGGGGAAAGATGCGAACATGTTTGAGTCTAAGTAGTTATTTTTTAGCAACGTTCAACTAAGATAATATGTCTTTATTTTTTGACAACTTGTATGCTTAAGCGTAAGTACTTATTTTTGAACTATGGGTATGCTTGTGCGGAAGGACTTTCCTCCTAGGACATCGTCATGTAAAAGTAATTAGAAACGATGCCTAAAAATAAGTAGTTATTAGTTTTTGAGTGAGCTTATCTTTCTGGTTATTTGGTAATGAGAGTTTTTGCTGGGTAGTAGTTTTAGGTTAATGTGGAGATGGCGTTGCATACCTTCGTATTAAGAGCGCTATGTTGAAAACTGATATGGCTTCAACAAGAAGCACCTATATGCCCCTTTTGCAATCCCCAACGACCCGTATCAATAAGAAGTATTTGAGCAAAATTTCAAGCTGCTATCTTTATGCCTTACGGACGGACAGACGGACCGACAAACCAACAGACAGACAGACGGACGGACATGGCTAGTTCGACTTAAAATATCAAGACGATCAACAAAATACATTCTTTATGGGTCGCAGATCAATATTTCGAGGTGTTACAAACGGAATGACTAGCTTAGTAAACCCCCATCCTATGGTGGTGGATATAGAAAATGCCAAGGCGATTTCGAGGTGCTACAAGAGGAATGAATAAATAGGAATAACCCCATCCCATGGTGTAGATGGACAGACATGCCAACACAAGGACTTAGTTTAATCATCCCACAAATCCTATTCGTGTATGGCTGCAAGGTTAAAACCTCTGCCCTTCATGCATGATTCAACTCACAATAAAATAAATTACAAAACAAATCCGTTTAAAATCTCCTTGCATTTCATAAAAGTCAATCCTATCCTAGGGCATTTTTGTTTTTCTTCAGCTATGAAATCAAACTAAAGTCCAATTGTTTTTGTTTAATAATCCTAAGAGTTCAAATGGCGCACGTGTCCAATGCAATCATCTCCTCCTCCCTCATATTTCAATTTGCAATATTTACCGTTTGTGCCAGAGCACCCCCCGCCCCGATCATTTCCTCCAATTTACTCGTAGTTGTATTCTCATATTCCCATTTGTGCGTATGCAACTTTTTAATGGAAAATATTTCTACCTTTTCTGTTTTTTTTTTTTTTTTTTTTGCTGATGCTTCTGTTCTATGGTCCATTGATTCCACGGTGAATGCAATCAATTCATACTTGTGCAAAACTTAATGAAAAATATACAGGATAATAATAGGGGGTTTCATTATTGAATCCCAGGATATTTTCTATTATATTCATGCATGATTGACCAATGCAGTCAAAGGGGACCTAACCCGTGATAAGAGAAAGCAAGCAAGCAAATAGAGGAAAACTATTTCAATTCATTATTAGAAAGAAGTAAAAAGGTCATAAGTTCAGACACGAGTGTCCAATACCGTGAACTCTGTAAAAATAAGATGCAATGTCAAGCATCTGTCAAGCTACCATTAAAAATAAAAGTAACTTAGGTTTAGGTTTAGGTGGCAATCTGCCATCAGACTCACTTAGACGTTTTCGTCCATTGTGATACCACAGGAACAGATAATGCCTTGTAGTTCTTCATCGTCTTCACATTCATAGTCGATCCAGCCATGTCCGTTCGTCCATCAAACTGTGCAAATCAAGTATTGTCCGAATCGTTTTATAATTTGATATAAGGTTAGGTTTAAGTGGCTGTCTGCCATCAGACTCACTCAGACGTTTTCTTCCCCTGTGATATCACAGGAACAGAAGAAGAAAGATATCTTCTAGTTGCTACCGTTGAACCATCTAGATCACTTTAAAAAGCCCAATAACTTGCGAATGTTCACATCCGCTAAATCAGACAGGTTCTCAAAGAAATGAGAATCTAAAATGGAACTCCTTCTAAATGCTAGTGCGGGACACACACGCACAGAAGGGATTCTATAGTCTCTTCTTCTTCGATGTACCCACAGCTTCTGCAAAAGTCGTTGCTGGCATCGTTCACTCTGTCAGCATGTTTTCCGATTAGACTGTGACCTGTCATGACGGACACAATGACTGAGACGTCTGTTCTAGCCAATGACAGCAAGGCAGTAGACCTCTTCAAGTCTAGATGAGACCACATAGTTTTGGAATGCTCACAGCCCCTTTTTGAGACCATCTATCATTCGTTGCCCTTCAGGCCTGGTCCTGAAAACTTAGCTTACATGTCGCTAGAGGCAGACCCAGTGACAGATTCCAGTGTCCCTAGAGTGTGTAGGGTAGTTCCTAGTCTCGCAAGCTAGTCTGCTTTAGAATTCAATGGGATATCTCTGTGGCCTGGCATCCAGAACAGGTGAATTTTGAACTGTTCAGCCATCCCGTTGAGAGATCTGCGGCAGTCGAGAGCGGTTTTTGTGTTCAGAAATACGTTCTCCTGGGAGTTAATGGCTGCCTGGCTGTCGGAGAAGATATTAATGTCAATCGTCGTAATGACATCATATCTTAGCCATTCTACCACTTTCTTAATCTCCGCTTGATACACACTGTGTAACTTCTTCGATATGACCAGTTCTAGATCTTAAGAGTACACCCCAAAACCCACCTGGTCATTTAGTTTGGAACCCTTACGTCTAGAAGTCTTTGTAACTTCTGTCACCAGGGATATCGTAGTTCCAATCAGTTCTACCAGGAATAGTGGTATAGTCATTTTTATCAAAAAGCGGCCCAGGTAGGGTGTAATTCTCAGAGATCGCACTATTCGAGTCGTTATAAATGGGTTCTCATCCAATGCGCACAAATTGACCGCCGGTGTACCCCAGGGCTCTGTTCTTTCTTCTTCACTTTTCTAATATTCATCAACGATCTGTTGGGTCAGACATCGAATCCAATCTGCTCATTTGCGGATGACAGTAATCTCTGTCATTCGTACTCATTCGACCATAGGTCAAGTCTTCGAGAGATTGAGGACAAGAGGCGGGTTATGGACGATACACTCTGCCAGGATTGCAGAAGTGTCGAAAGAAGCATTCAAGTGTTTCAAGACCGAAAATGGATTATAACTCACATGTATGGGCTGGAGCTTCAAATTCATCCTGGAGCTACTGTGCCGAGCGCTGCTGGGCACAGTGGGGTATCCAATTCTATTGCCTCACATCATCATCGTCGCAATGTTGGTTTTTTTTGGCGCTGTTCTATCCTTAAACGGTGTAAGAATTACTGCACTCTGTCTGATCTTCTTAACATCTACATCACTTTCATAAGGCTGAAAATGGAGTACATGTGAGTAGGGGCTGGAGCTTCAAAATCATCCCTGGAGCTACTGGACCGTGTACAGAGGAGAGCGATGACGTTGATTGGAGACAGTGGGGTATCCAACTCTATTGCCTCACTTCATCATCGTCTCACTTCAGACAAAGCTTGTAATTAAATCAGTGATACACCAGTGTCGAAACTTCGTATCGCCTAAAGGATTT
Source organism: Stomoxys calcitrans (assembly GCF_963082655.1). Lineage (NCBI taxonomy): Eukaryota > Metazoa > Arthropoda > Insecta > Diptera > Muscidae > Stomoxys > Stomoxys calcitrans. The sequence continues at coordinate 66,554,252 of NC_081553.1, read as the reverse complement.
TCGGCTCAGACACAATTTCCGACGAATGCATACAGACACAGCTTGTAATTCAACCGGTGATACATCATCCGGGCCTGGTGAGGGCAGAGGGCAGAATCTTCTTGAGCCTAGGGCTTCAGATGTATCCTCCACGGAGCTTTCTCAGTTCGTCCATAGATTTTCTTAGCTCAGCCTTATAAAGGGTGATTTTTTAGCTGCTAACTTTTTGGCAACATTGGTTTAAACCGCTCACGCATGTTCGTTGTTGTAGCCACATTTTCCTGAGGAGGTGGCGTTCCTCGTCAAGCACCTGTAGGTGAGCAAGCTCGTTCCGGTCCAAAGGACCGATGACCCGGGAACAGGGTGGCCATTGGTTATTTAAAGACGCCAATAACTCGCCTTGTCATATCGAGCATCATAGGCACTCAGTATTTGTGCAAGAACCGGTGAAAGCCAATCTCTCACTGAGACGCTCCGCTCGATACCGCTAATGGTCCGCGCTTGCCGTTGCAGCTACTCCGTATGTAGTATCCCCTTATCCGCAGCCTGTTGACGCGCCCGGTAGCTCGCAGCTAAGCTTCTCGTGACAGCTATGAACACCGCACGGATCGAAACTCAATCTTGCGGCCTGTGTGGTGCTCACAGACATCTTCAGTTTGGTCTGTAATTGAACCATGAGTCTTACAAACGAACAATACTTGCAAATGATTGAATTTTATTATCGAAATGCGTGCTCTGTTAAGAAAGTTCATCGCGCCCTTTTTCCATGGAGCGACGAAGCTCATTTTTGGCTCAATGGGTACCTAAATAAGCAGAATTGTCGAGTTTTGAGTGAAGATCAGTCAGAAGCATTGCAAAAGCTACCAATGCATCCAGAAAAAGTCACAGATTGGTGCGGTTTATGGGCTGGTGGGATCATTGGACCGTATTTCTTCAAAGATGATGGGAATCTTGACTTGCATGACATGTGGCTCGCGTAATAATGGACTTAGTGAGAGGCAAGTTCGGTGAACATTTTATTTAACGTTCGGGACTGGTCAATTGGCCGCCTAGATCGTGCGATTTAAGGCCTTTAGACTATTTTTGGTGGGGCTGCGTTGAAGCTCATGCTTCACTTGACGCGTTGGAAGACAACATTGAACCATTTATTCGTGAGATACCAGCCGAAATGGGAGGCCACCGTAGGCCAGAGGTTAGCATGTGCACCTATGACGCTGAGCGCCTGGGTTCGAATCCTGGCGCGACCATCAGAAAAAATTTTCAGCGGTGGTTTTCCCCTCCTGGCAACATTTGTGAGGTACTATGCCATGTAAAACTTCTCTCCAAAAGGGTGTAGCACTGCGGCACGCCGTTCGGACTCACCTATAAAAAGGAGGTAGGTTTAGTACCCCTGCCATAGGAAAAGGGTAGTTTTAGTATCGTTGCCATAGGAAAGGAGGAGTTTTAGCACCCTTGACATAGAAAAAGGATAATTTTAGTACCCTTGCCATTGGGAAGAGAAGTTTTAGTACCCTTGCCATAGAGAAAGAGTAGTTTTAGTATCCTTGCCATAGGGAAAGGTTATGGGCTATGAGAGAAGTACTTTATTGAGCTTTAACTTGAATCGGACTGCACTCATTGATATGTGAGAAGTTTGCCCCTGTTCCTTAGTAGAATGTTCATGGGCAAAATTTGCATTTACCGGCTGAAATGTTGGCAAGAGTTTCCCAAAACTGAACTGAGCGAATGGAACATTTGAGGCACAGTCACGGTCAACGTTTGCTTGAAATAATCTTCAAACATTTACATTTTTCTGAACTTTATGTGCTTTTTTTTGAAAAACTTTTCTATAGCTCTTAAAAAATTGCCCTTTTGATGTGTCAATTGTCAGGTGCTCTTGTGGCTTTTGCTCTATTGAAGAGTTTTCTGCAGTTCTTCCTTAAACCAACCAGCACTGAGGACCACCATGACCGTCGCTGTTTGCCCCTTGGCTTGGCACTAGGGCAAGCGAGTCATTCAGTGCCTTGGTGATCCGCTTGACCACTATGTCTATATCATCCGTAGTTTCCACTTCCTTTTCTAGTCTAGAAGGGAAAGTGATGCAGAATTTGTGCCGAAATTTATCCCAATCCGCCTTTCTTCTGTTTAGCCGGGGGACCACTACTTCAGTATTTTCTCCAAGGCTAAAACTAATATAACGACGATCAGAGAAGCTGTGGTCATCCAACACTTCCCAGTCGCATTTTCCTCCACTTATAGCTTCCCATACAAAAATAATATCTAATACTTCCTGCCTGCTCCTGGTAAAAGTAACTTTATACAAAATCTTTTAGAAAAGTACAATAAAATTTTCTTTGAGATTCCGAGATTTTTCGAACATATTCTGGCTTGAAATCATATTCAATGCTTTCTATTCAGAGAATAGCATAGCAAAAGACAAAACACAATGACTGGCATAGTGGATCACGATTTTTGGTACGACATGTATCTTCAACAAAACCTTCGTCAAATTGTTTAAAGTGCTCTACATACCCATCGACTATTGAGTACTTTGTAGAGCATGCCTTTGTTCTGAAACAGGGCTCAATACGTGCTCTTACTGCGGTAAGAGAAAAGAAAGTTCACTATTCCCATACAAATGAAACGTCAATGCTTAGAACAACAAACACATCAACATTGCCGAAATCTTTTTGTGGTGCACTTGAGCATTCTTTGAATGTCACTGCCAGTGATTTTCGTACTAATGCCACATGCTTTGAAATGAAATCTGGGTAGCTTTCACAATGCAATAATCTTCAAATTGCAAATTTGCCCACAATCCTTTCATTAAAGAACAGGTGGCAAACTCCCACCCCATATCAAAGAGTGCTGTCCGTTTCGAGTTTAAGCTTCGTGATAATAAACTGAACTAATCTCAAATCGTTCATCACTCATACATTAGAGTTGAGTTTGTTCCTCTGTCCCCCAAGGGGATGAATGTTCTAGGAAAATACATCATTTAAATTGCCTCCATACAATTATGCAGACATTTTAATGGAGGCCTTTATGTTGCCTTCACTTCATCCATTATGCTCAGTCAGTGACTGCAAATGCGAGACCGAAATTTTGCTTTCGTCTGTTGAAACGGGTGTGCCATATTGATGGCAAATATCAAAGGTGAACTGTCAGCAGCAGCAGCAGGTGGTTAACTCAATTATGACTAGCTTTTGTTTCAAAATGTATCGAGCATTAGCAAAATTGTTGTATCTCTGAAGCAGACTAATTGCTTTGGGGAGGATTTCTGCAATGATTTGAAGAGCAACAAAGGGTACGGCAATTAGCTTAACATAGATGGAACCCGGGAGAAAACTCCTTAAATATGGTATCAAATTTAAATGGAAAATTTAAACTAATGAGAAAAGTCTCGCCCAAATTCCTTAAAGGGGTGAGTTAATTGAGAAAAATTTCAGTTTTGTTAATTTTTGTAGGGAAAGAGATTCTGTTGGAGGCCACCATATTTAGATATTTTAGTTATAAAGTCGTAAGGCCATAACACCCGCAATTATAACCCGATTTCGGTAAAATTTGGAACCGTGAGTTGTGGTCCAGATCGTCCTATATTTGGATATAGCTGCCAAATAGGCCGATATTTCAATTTTGGGTCTGAAGCTTACAGAAGACCTATTTATTACCCGGTTTCGTTGAAATTCGGAACAGTGAATTCGGTTAGAACCCTTGACATCCATGCCAAATATGGTATCGATCAGACCATATTTAAATGTAATTGCCATAGACCGATTTCCAGGCATTCGTCATAGGCTATAACAGTCACATTTATAACCCCATTTCGATTAATTGTGAAAAAGTGAGTTGCACCAGGTCTTTCGATAGACGGACCGAGTATGATCGGCATACAACGTTAGATAGATATAGCTACCATATAGGCCGATCTGACGATTTAGGGTATTACGCTCATGAAAAGCGCACTAATTAACCGATTTCGCTGAAACTTGGAACCGCGTGGTCTTTGACATCCACGACCAAATATGGCCTTATTATCCGATTTCTTGGAAATTAAGAACAGTGAATGGTAAAAAGCCTTCCGACAACCAAACCGAACATGAAAGCTGTCATTTAGACCATAACAAGAAAATTCGCTAAGATTTACAACAGACACACGTGTAAAGATTCTTGGCATCCAATACGAACGAACCGAAATTGGATAACAAATTTATCCACCGTGCGGGCATTCAAAGTTCGGCACTTTTATGGGCCCAAGACCTTAAATCCAGAGATCAGTTTATATGGCAGCTATACAAGGTTATGAACCGATTTGAACCATATTTGCCACAGTTGTTGAAAGTCATAATAAAATACGTCATGCTAAATTTCAGCCAAATCGGATGGGAATTGCGCCCACTAGAAGCTCAAGAAGTCAAGTCCCCAGATCGGTTTATATGACAACTACAATATATCAGGTTATGCACCGATTTGAACCATACTTAGCACAGTTGTTAGATATCATAACAAAATACGTCGTGCAAAATTGCATTCCAATCGGATAAGAATTGCGCCCTCTAGAGGCTCAAGAAGTCAAGACCCAAGATCGGTTTATATGGCAGCTATAGCAGGTTATTGACCAATTTGAACCATACTTAGCACAGTTATTGGAAGTCATAGCGGAACACGCCGTGCAAAATTTCATTCAAATCGGATAGGAATTGCGCCCTCTAGAGGCTCAAGAAGTCAATACCCAAGATCAGTTTATATGGCAGCTATATCAGGTTATGGACTCATTTGAACCATACTTAGCTCAGTTGTTGGATATCATAACAAAACACGTAGTGCAATATTTCATTCCAATCGGATAAGAATTGCGTCCTCCAGAGGCTCAAGAAGTCAATACCCAAGATCGGTTTATATGGCATCTATATAAAAACATGGACCGATTTGTCCCACTTACGAACCCAACTGACCTACACTAATAAGAAGTATTTGTGCAAAATTTCAAGTGGCTAGCTTTACTCCTTCAAACGTTAGCGTGCTTTCGACAGGCGGACGGATGGACATGGATTGATCAATATAAAATGTCATGACGATCAAGAAAATATATACTTTATGGGGTCTCAGACGAATATTTCGAATAGTTACAAACAGAATAATTTAGATTATCCAAGCTTAGAAAACATTGACGAGAGTTTCAATAGCATGACCACTGCACTGGTGGGGTCTTTTGAAGATTGATGTACTCTTCGGGAAAGGAAATCAAACTAAAAAAAACTTTAGATGATACGCATTTTGGGAAATGCGTATCATCCAGAATAGCATGTATATAAGGTCCCATGGCATATATATAAGGGAGAAATTGGCACAAGGCACGCCACAGGGGGCACTCCTATGGGTGACCACCATAAATGACCTATTACGGATGCTGACTGAGGAGGGAAATGCACCCGTCGGCTAGGCAGATGATGTTATAATCCATCTTAGAGGTATGGATCCGAACCAGCTAGGGCCGAAAGGGTCTTGCATATGGCATATGACTGGGCTAGACCCAGGGATATCAATGTTAACCCAGAAAAGTCTGAAATATATCTGTTCACGATGAAAACGAAGGTGGCCCAATCCCATTACAGCCGGTTGTGCGCACAGGATTGACCCGATGGAGTTTTTCATCCGCATGGACTGTCCCCTCAGTGTATAAGACACTGTTGCAAAAACAACAACAACGAAGGTGGGCCAATTTGACGCACCACATTTCCCACACAGAACGATTTCAATAACCAATAAGGTCAAATTCTTAGAAGTGGTCTTGGATAGTAAACGGAAAGTAGAAAGCTAATATATGATGGCTACTATGGAGACAGGCCGTAGGCTCAAAATACGGCCTGAATCCCAGGATAGTCCCCCTTTATAGGAGCGTGATAATACCAACACTTTTTTACGCCTCATTTATTTGGTGGACTGCTATGGAGAAAAAGTGCAACATAAGAACCATGCAACAAGTTCAGAGAACGTTTTGTCTTGGCATAGGTGGAGCGATGAGCACCCTACTGGGGCCTACTCTAGATATCCGACAAATAGACATACAGATTAAATGTGAGGCTGCCACTGCGGCTAGGGGACTTAAGGCGATGGGAGAATATATAGAGGATAAGAGTAAGTCACACCATTGCGGTATAATCGAGACGACGATAGAAAACCTGAAAGGAATGGGAGAAATTTTTCAATGTGGAGTAGGAGAAATTTTTCAATTTTTCGAGGGAGAATTGCGCCCCCTAGAGGCTTAAGAAGTCAAGACCCAAGATCGGTTTATATGGCAGCTATATCAATACATAAACCGATACTTAGCGCCACTGTTGAAGTAATACCAAAACACCACGTGCAAAATTTCAGTCAAATCGAACGAGAATTACGCTCTCTAGAGGCTCAAGAAGTCAAGACCCAAGATCGGTTTATATTACAACTATATCAAAACATGGACCGTTTTGCCCACTTACAATCACAACCAACCCACACTAATAAAAAGTATTTTTGCAAAATTTCAAGCGGCTAGCTTTACTCCTTCGAAATTTAGCGTGCTTTCGACAGACAGACGGACGGACATGGCTAGATGGACTTAAAATGACATGACGATCAAGAATATATATATGGGGTCTCAGACGCATATTTCGAGGTGTTACAAACAGAATGACGAAATTAGTATACCCCCATCCTATGGTATACTAATTTCGCATTAAGTTTGGCCTGAACGAACATTGGATACCCACCGCCTCAGGTATATATCATCGCATCATTTATAAACTCTATAGCAGCTATATCGACATATAGTCCGATTCAAATATTTTCAAAAATTTTGCGAAATCGGGTAATAAATGGGCCTTATGTGATTTCGAGGTAGTAAATAGGAAGATCAGAACATATGGCAGCTATATACAAATATGTTGTGATCTGATTCCATACTCTGGGCGAACGACGAAGAGCCTAACACATCTCACAGTGTCAAATTTCATCGAAATCGGTTAATAAATGTGTTTTTTATGTGACCAAGGACTTAAATCGCCAAATCGAGAGATAAGTATATAAGGCAGCTACAAATTTAAACCGATCAGAACCGGTGTCGGCGGTTACAAAACCCACTGGCGGAAATGTTGTTTTTGTTTGTTTTGTTTTTGTTGTTTTTCATTCCGTGCCTTCCTCCATCCGTCAGTTCCTCTGTCCCTCCATCCACTTGTCCGTTCGTTTGTGGAAATCACGATGGCTGTTTAACGAATAGAAATATCCGTTTAAAATTTTGCACAGCGACTTCTTATCGATGTAAGTCCCCAGTGACTTATTGCAAAGTGAAGAATTGCAAATAGGTCATATCGCTCATATAAATCGATCGCTACTTGGACGTCTTGAGCCTCTAAAGTCATTCATCTTCATCGCATTTGGCTGAAATTTGGCACTAGAACCGGCCAAACTTGCTTGTTTATACTTGATTTCTTTATCACCTCCAACACTTGAACGAAATTAGACAAAGCTAGGCCCATAAATGAATATAGCTTGAATATAAACCAGTCCACCAATATGACTTCTTGAGCCCCTAGATACCTTAGTTTTTCTTTCCCAAGCCAATGCTTATGCTGACAATCATTGGAGAGTCATGATCCCCTGTTAATAACCAAGTTGCCTTTCCTACCCATTACAAACATCAACAATATAAAATATTCACATTTTCGATGGTTAAATTGTTGTGGAGTGCCCCATATGTTCATACTGCCAACTTACACATGTTTTATCCTCTAACTTTTCTAGTTTCTATTTTTAAGGTTTAACAAACAAATATTTGCTGCAATGTAGGGCAAAATAACGGCAAAACAGAAACTTTTTCATTTTAAATCACTTTTTACCCAAAAACGAAAGGACACTAACGAAATCAAGTAAACCCCTTAACTTTTTTCTCTGCAACCAAAGTTCTTGACCAATTGCCATTGGCCAACTAAGTTAGAAAGCTGTTGATTTATCCACACCCAATGAGCTTCAGAATTTCACACAGAGCAAACATAGGAAATTTAAATTTGAAACTAAATACTCAAAGCTTGAAGCAAAAAAGAAATTAGAAAGAATAGAAATCTTCAAATATTTCATGTTGTACAATATCCTCAGGCAGACAGACTTTTGTGATTTAGATGAAAAGCAAAAACCAAAGAAAGAAAAACGTTTCAAATTTCATGTATTTCTCATACTTAGGCATTTGTATTTAAGCAATGCCCTGCCCTGCCCTGCCCTGGTTTTTCGACAGTTTGTCTCTTTCCCCTTTTGGATTTTCGTATAAAACATTAAGACCAACTCAACCATGTGCGGTTCGGTAAATAACACATGTTGAGTTCCTAGAAAAAGTATCCAGAGTAGAGATAGAGTAGAATACTATGGAAAGTTTATTTTGCTTAGACAAGCGAGAGATAGAGCTACAATTTTTATAAACCATCATCCTATAGGGAATTTAAGTATGGTGCATTTGTCTGTTTGTTCAACATTTGCGAAAAAATATGGGACTCAAATGAAAGGTATTTGAGAGTAGAAAACGAATTTGAGACCCAATTTTGGAGCCAAGTGTTTTGGGGTACACTCTGAAGCACCCCCTTAACTGAACCTCATTTCCGTTGGAAATAAAGAACGAATTTTATATCTATTTGCAGTGCAAATTGCCAATGTCCGCCCCAGCCCCAAAATACCCTCCAAACCGTTCATATTTACCGGCCATGGAAATATGGGGCTCAAATTAAAGGGATTTGGAAATGCAGCACGAATTTTGAGGCGTGGCGTGACACCCTATACTTCGATCTGATTTTGTACTCCAGATTCAAAATCTACTCCCGAATGAACGTCCAATATGCTTGTTGGGGGAGTTTTGGGGTTGGGGCGGCCTGACTCAAATTTAATACCATATTCGTATTCTACTCTCCAATGCCTTTCATTTCATACATATAATGTCCCGATCGGTCCACTATTGATTTTGGGTTTTGTTTTTGGCATAAGGGGGAGGGTCCATCCCCCTTCCGATACCGAAAAATTATATAGCCTATGTTTCCTTCCAGACCAACCTACACAATATGCGAAAATTTCGAGAAAATCGGTTCTGCCGTTTTTTAGCCTATACGGAACAAACAAACCGAGTCCCATATATCCGTGATTGGCTAATGTGCCCGTTTTGGTCGTTTTTGTGGGGGTGGGGTGACCCCCTATTCTTCGTCATGAATTTGTATCCCAGATTCGTTATACACTCCCGCATACTTCTCATTTGATACCCATATTGTCCTAATCGGGCCACTTTTGATTTTGGGTGGTGTTTTTGGGGTAACGGTGGAGTTTCCGCCCCCTTCCGTTATCAATACACTATAAAGCCCATTCCTACTTCCTGACCATATTCGCAATCTACTCCCGAATACCTTTCACTGAAGTCCCATGTTGTCATTATCGCCAAATAAACCTATTTTAAGGGGTTTTGAATTCATTTGAATCCCATATTGTCCCGATCGGTCCACTTTTATTTTTGGGTAGTACTTTTGGGGGAGGGTCCGCCCACCTCCCGATATCAAAAAAATAATATAGCCTATGTTTCCTTTCAGACCAAGCTACACCATCTGTGAAAATTTAACATACAAACAAGCAAACACACACAAATTGAATTTTATATACAAGAGATTATTTGTATAATGAAATAAAATCTGGTCTAATATTATTATTAATCGCCTTTTCATCGATTGAACTAATTTTTCATTTCTGCTTAATCTATACTAGCCCAATCCTCCTCCATCTGTTGCATCTGAGTCTTGGTCGAGAAACTCGTTCTGATTTAATCGATGTCTTGGAAAATTAAAAATTTCTAAAAAATTGGTTATGATAAGGGATCTAAAAGTGGCCTTTCGACTAATCGATTAATCAACTTTTTGTGTGAAAAAGTCGAAAAGTCAAAGTCGACTTTTCCTGTATAAAAAAGTCGAATAATCGACTTTGAAGTCAAAAAAAGTTGAAAAGTCGAAAAAGAATCGAAAAGTTAAAAAAAAGTCGAATAATCGATTTTGAAGTCAAAAAAATTTGAAAAAAGTCGAAAAAAGTCTAAAAGTTATAAAAGTCGAAACAAGTATAAGCCTGCTAAGTTCGGCCGGGCCGAATCTTGGGCCCACCACCATGGATCCACTATGGATTCCGCTAAAAATTTATCCTTATTAACTGAGTTTGTGTTTAAATTATTTTGTTCTCAAGAAGTCATATAGGGATATCGGTACTTTGGGGGGCCTATATCACCATATTGACCGATTCGGATAAAATTTGGCACTAATGTTGTAAGTCATAAAAAATTATTTAGGGCCAAATTTCAGGCACATCAGTTGAAAATTCAGGCTTTTAACAATGTGAAGACCGACACACTGATCCAAACCTTAGACCAATACCAGGTGGACCCGGTCCTTAGAGTCTGGATAAAACATATGCTAAGGAACAGGTGGATAAATTGTGTGTCCCATGGCATAAATATAAGGGAGATAAAATGCCACAGAGAGCATTTTATCGCCACTCCCATGGGTGACCATCATAAATAACCTATTACGGATGGTGACTGAGGAGGGATTTGAACCCATCTGCTACACAGACGATGTTGTAATACTTCTAAGGGGTAAGGATCCGAACCCGCTACGCAGAAGGGCCGAAAGGATATTGCATATGGCATATGACTGGGCAAGACCCAGAGGTCTCAATGTTCACCCAGAGAAGAATGAAATATGCCTATTCACGAGGACGACGAAGGTGGGCCAATTAGGCGCACCACGTTTCCTCCATAAGACGATTTTGATATCTGACAAGGTCAAATACTTAGGTGTGATCTTCTACAGGAAACTGAATTGGAAGTGTCACATTTAGGAGCGTACTGAAAAGGCTCACAGATGTTGGGTACTATACAAACGGGCCTTAGGCTCACAATGAATCTTGAATCCGAGGGTAGTCCACGGCTCTACAGGAGCGTGATTAGACCCATGCTTACTTACGCCTCAGTAGTTTCGTGGACTGTTATGGAGAAAAAGTGCAACATAAGAACCATACAACAGGTTAAGAGAACATGTTGTCTTGGCATAGGCGGAGCGATGAGGACCACATCCGCTAGGGAACTGGAGACTATTCTAGATTATATATTAAGTGTGACTTATATATTAAGTGTGAGGCAGTCACTGCGGCTATGAGACTAAAGGCGATGGGAGAATAGATTGAGGATAGGATTATACCATCGTGGAAGTAGGGGAAGAGGTTTCCGATTGAAAACCTGATATGAACCTTGAAGTCTAGTGCGAGGCCCTGCTGCCATAGGCACAGTCTTGGATTGACGGAACCCTAGCATTGCCATCTGGAAGATCATGTTACACGTATGGATTTAAGCTTGAGGACAGATTGGGCCTGGAGGTTTACATTGAGAACCCAGGGACTGAGATCTGTTTTAGACTGCCTGACATGCAGGCGTAGATCCGTGCGATCTCGGAAAGCGTGAAGTGGTGTGGTGCTAACGCGAGGACGTCGAGTCTGAACATCTTTTCCGACAGTAAAATTGCCATAAGGGCAATAACAACCAGGACGGTAGGGTCACGAACAGTCTCGCAGTTAAAGAAGGAGATTAACGCTTTCTCTGAGGATGGCAAAATCCGCACAGTTTGGATGCCAAGCCATAATGGAGTAAGGGGAAATGAAAGGGCAGAAGATTTGACGGTTAAGGCCAGAGGACTGCCGTCAATAAACTTTAACTCGAAGCCTTTCGGGTCGACGCAGTCCGAGTTAAGGGAGTGGGCGACGAATGCGCATGCAACATTGTGGAAAAGCGAAACGGCCGGTAGGACGACGAAAATGGTATCATAACGGGACACATAGGACTACGAGCTCACTTATGTAAAATCGGTGCGACAAGTGATAGCATAGGTAGGGCATGCGTGGAAGATGATGAGACGTTGGAGCATTTCCTTTATCATTCCCCGGCTTTCGCGTCAAACACTTAGGTGGAGAAACAATACCGGACATGAACCAACTTAGGGGAGTGGTATTGAAAACAATTAAGAATTTTGTAAATAATACGGAATCCCTAACTTAAAATTTTCTTTTTAGAGGTTACTTTATTGTTTGTAGAGCGCACAACAAGCCGATTACGGGCTTTGGTGTATGTACATAGTGGCATGGGGCGGATTAATATCTGCACACTCTTTGCAACCTAACCTTACCTAAAGGCTGAAGAAGTCAAATCCGGGGTTCGGTTTTTATGGAGGCTATATTGGTTTATAAATCGATTCGAATCAGAATGTCGAGACGATCGACATTCTGAGACGATCGACGTATTTTATGGGTTCGCAGATCAATATTTCGAGGTGTTACAAACGGCATGACTTGGATAGTATACCCTTTATCCTATGGCGGTGGGTATAAAAAATCGAAAAATTCAAAGCAATTAAAAGCGTGCTAAATTCGGCCGCGACGAATCTGGGAACCCACCACCATGAATTCTGCTAATATATGGGCATAGGCCGATTTGGACCCTACTTGGCACCGTTGTTTAGAGTCATAACATAACACTTGGTGCAAAATTTCAGCCCCATCGGATAAAAATTGAAGCTTCCAGGAGCTCAATAAAATAAATCCGAAGATCGGTTCATATGGGAGCCGTATTAGGTTCTTGACAGATTTGAAGCGTACTTGGCACACTTGATGGAAGTCATAAGGGAACACTTTGTGCAAAATTTTAGCCAAATCGGACAAAAATTGCGTCTTCCATGGGGCTCAAGAAGCTAAATCGGGAGATCGGTTGATATAGGAGCTATATCCAAATCTAAACCGATATGACCAATTTACAATTTCCAACGACCTACATCAATATTAAGTATATGTGCAAAATTTCAGCATATGCTTTACGCGTGTGTACATTACGCTCGGGCCCGAGAAAAAGTCAAAAGGTTGACTTTTCATTTTCACTTTAGATCCTCCATGGTGTTTAACTACGAATTCTGTTTATATCCTGTTATGAATCATACAAAATATTCATCTATGCCTAACTTTGGTTCTTATTTTGTTGTTGTTATTGTCATTCAAGAATGTCACTGACATTCAATGAGTGTTGGTTTAGAAAGTAGCTGAAGTGATTTTCATCAAAAATAAAAGTTTTCCTTTATATATTTCTTCTCATGCAAGAGTTCGATGCGGGCACATGTGGGCTTACTCCCACAGCACTGTCACATGCAGGTATAAAATTTTTAAAATTATTACATCAATTTATCAATTTAAACATGAAACATGAATAACTTTTCTATCAAAAGTTTGTTGTTCGTTTTTGTTTTTGTTTTTCTATTTCGTTTTTGGTTTCCATGAATTTAACTAGAAATGATGAAAAAACAGCAATGGAAACAAATTTGGGAGAGTAACTGGTAGATATTTAAAGCTTTAACAAGTGATGTAGACAATTACATTTCACCCTTGGACATACAGTTGATTAAAGGGTTGCATCCGCCATGTTCCGACATTTGTATATAAGACGGCAGTGTTGACTAACGTTTGCTGTTATTGCTGAGATATAAGATATACACTCGCCAAGGCCAAAACATCGCGAAGGAGCGTTCCAATATTTTTACGATGTTCTAGAAAGTTCTTAAATATTGTCTTGGCTACAATCTTTGTCTTAGTATTGCTTCGAAAATCTCATTGGATTGGCACTTATAAGCCAAAATATCAAAAAAAAGCAAGTAAGAGGGTGCTAAGTTCGGCCGGGCCGAATCTTATATACCCTCCACCATGGATCGCATTTGTCGAGTTTTATGCGCGGTATCTCTTTTTAGACAAACAAAGGGTAAAAGATAAGAATTGCTATGTTATTGGAACAATATCAAGTTATGGTTCATTTCGGACCATAATTGAACTGAATATTGGAGACCATAGTAGAAGTCATTGTGTAAAATTTCAACCAAATCTAGTAAGAATTGGTTTATAGGGGAGCTGCATTAGGCTATAAACCGATTCATGCCATTTTCGACACGTATACTAAAGGTCATATGAGAAGCCGTTGTACAAAATTTCATCCAAATCGGGTAATACTTGCGCCCTTTAGAGGCACAAGAAGTCAACACCCTAGATCGGTTTATATGGCAGCTATACCAAATTAGGGACCGATTTGAGCTTTTCTTAGCATATTTGTTGAAAGTTATAGCAAAACATCTCATGCAAAATTTCAGCAAAAATCATACTTAGCACAGTTGTTGAAAGTCATAACAAAACACGTCATGCAAAATTTCAGCAAAATCGGATTATATTGCGTCCTCTAGTGGCTCAAGAAGTCAAGACCCCAGATCGGTATATATGGCAGCTATATCAGGTTTTAGACCGATTTGAACCATACTCAGCACAGTTGTTGAAAGTCATAACAAAACACGTCATGCAAAATTACAGACTAATCGGATAAGAATTGTGCCCTCTAGCGGCTCAAGAAGTCAAGACCCCAGATCGGTATATATGGCAGCTATATCAGGTTTTAGACCGATTTGAACCATACTCAGCACAGTTGTTGAAAGTCGTAGTACAACATCTCATGCAAAATTTCAGCCTAATCGGATAAGAATTGTGCCCTCTAGCGGCTCAAGAAGTCAAGATCCCAGATCGGTTTATATGGCAGCAATATCAAAACGTGGACCGATATAGCCCATTTACAATTCCAACCGACCTACACTAATAAGAAATATTTGTGCAAAATTTCAAGCGGTTATCGTTACTCCTTCGAAAGTTAGCGTGCTTTCGACAGACTAACGGACCGACGGAACGGACAGGAGAAAGGACAGGCGGACGGACAGCCGGACGGACAGCCGGACGGACAGGCGGACGGACAGGCGGACGGACAGGCGGACGGACAGGCGGACGGACAGGCGGACGGACAGGCGGACGGACAGGCGGACGGACAGGCGGACGGACAGGCGGACGGACAGGCGGACGGACAGGCGGACGGACAGGCGGACGGACAGGAGGACGGACATGGCTAGTTCGACTTAAAATGTCATGACGAAGGAAATCAGCCCAAGAAAAACCCTGGATGACCGAGAAGATTCGCAATATTGGGAAAGAGGTCCGCAGACTTTCTAACAGAGCACGTCGCACAGTGGGCCAAATGGCAAAAAAATTGGAAATAAGTCTACAACTTTTTATCTGTTGATTTTAGCCATACAAAATGTTCTAGACATTTGTAGAGGAGGACATAGGCTTTCAGAAAAGTGCTGTTGTTGGTCCATATCTTTAATACAGGGTGAGCTACAGGGTGTGAAAGTTGACCACTTTTGACTTCTCCAAGCTTCTGGGGGCCATAACTTTTGATCTACTCAACCGATTTACATGATTTAGGACTCTAGAGAAAGAGCTTGACAAGATCTAAAAAACTTATGCATAAAGTACCATGCCATCGTGTACTGTTAAGGAGTTATGAATTGTTTAATTTTAAAATATGAAAATTTGGCCTTGGTTTTTTTCAGTGTTTTTTAAATAACTCCGTCAATTTTAAAGCTATAAACTTCATACTTCACACAAATTATGCCAGCATATGTGTGCATAAAATACAAAAGGAATCACGTGAATATCTTTGGCGGTTTAAAAATGGCATCGTTTTCAATATGAAAAATATTTTTTTTGTCAAAAAATTGCAAAATTTTTCAAAAAAGATACTCCCATTTCCTTTAAGTTTTCGCAAACTTTGGCCGTCAAAGCATTATCATTTCTTTCCATTTTCACAAAGTCGAGGTATTAAGAAAAGTTTTAAGTGCTAATTTGGCTAATTTCGATATCAAACAACACCGTTATCTTAAGACCAAAATGGCCAATTTTTTTACTAAACTTCAAAAGTTTCTCACTGGAAAAAAAGTTCCACGGGGATTTTTTCGCTTTTTTTGAACTTAAATGAAAGCTTAAAATGTTCCCAACATTTTAAGGTATGTCTCGCCATATCCTAGCCATAAATGAGATCGTAGCGATCAAAATACTGAAAAAAGTCAATTTTCAAGTAGTGCTATATTCATTGCTAAAAAACAAGTATTACGTCACATTTTATTGCAAAGATGTTAAATAAACTTTTATTTGGTAACACTTCTTCTACAAAACACAAAAAGAATCATGGAAATATCTCTATTCTATTCCATTTTATGGAACCGGCAATAAAAAAGTCAATTTTTCAAAAAAGTCGAATTTCCCAAATTTTGTTTTTGTTGTCCTAATTGCACATGACACACTATAGCCATATTTACGCAACATACCTTATCGTAAAGGAAATTTTCATACCTTTCCAACGATGTATAAAACATTTCTCAACTCGGATTCTATCTACTCTAAAATTCATTTACACTTCATTAAACTCTATATAAAAATGTCTATTTGTGAAATGGAACCTTATATGGGGCCTACACTAAAACATTGATAGATTTGCCCAGGGTTTACAATACAAATGTGTTAGAATAAAAAAAGGTCTCCTGCCAAAGTTTAAAAAAATTGGAATAAAAATATGTGTTTTAGAGCGAAAACACTTCGCATCGGCGTGCGTTTGTATAGTACCTACATCTATTTTTAATGTAAGCTGATGATTTTTGAATAAAAAGTAACCTAGAAATATACCTGCATATATATATATATTTGTGTTAAGATTTGATGCAGACAAATGTTACCTGTTTCGCTATGTCGAATTCCCAGGAAATCCACCGTATCAATGAATGTGAAAAAACCTACCCATAAAAAATTCATTGTCATTTTTTTTAACCAAATTCGAGTCCAGGTAAATAATTATAGAAGAGTAAGTAAAAAGAGGCACTTTGGACCCCTTTTTACGATTGCGTCTGATACCTGAAATGGGTCATTAATTGTGAATATATTGCATAAATATTTGAACAAAATCCAAATTTTCTTCATTATATTTTGTAGAGGCGTAAAGGACATTTATAAGTTATGGAAGTCATACTGAAGTATTCCACTCTTTCGAAAATTGTATGGGACATCAAAAATGATTCCAAATCATACACGGAGTCATTTAAGGAACTTGTTTACACTTTGGACCACATATATGGAATAAGGCTAAATAAAGACGCTTTAGACAAACTTGAAAAATTCTACAAATCATTTGAGAGAAGGTTGCCAGAATGTTCATTCGCAAAAATCAAGTTTTTCAAAATGTATGAGAAGTGGCTGAAATCGGATCTACTTATTGAAATTAAACCGCTGATTCCCGGCCGGCCTAGCAAAGCATACGACGAAGTTACGGAGAAAACCAAAAAGAAAAAACAAGAGGAACTATTGGCGGCACATCCGCCAAATTTAATAAAAGATACGTTCAAAACAGCATTGTTAAAAACACAACCAAAAAATGTTGGACGAATTGTCGATGTTTTACCATTAGCATCTCCGAAAAGGGTAAAGAGAATGGTAGAAAGTATTCCAACTCCAAAATCGACTACAGAATTCACGGAGGAAGATGCACTGGCCCTGATTTTGAACCTAGGCCTCTCAAGAAACAAATACTCAACAATGAGGAAGGCTCTTCGTGAAAAAGGATGGGGTTGTTTACCCTCAAAACATAAATTGTACAACACCAGGACGAAAATGGTGCCATCAAATATATACGTGGACGAATTAAAAGCAAGAGTGAAACTTGCTGATCTTGTTGAAAATACAGCTGTTAGAATTATTTCTAATTTTACTGAAGAACAGTTGAACACATGTAATAATTCCGAAGTGGTTTTGATCAGCAAATGGGGTTGTGATGGATCATCTGGATTTTCCGAATATAAGCAACAAACAGAAATAGATACCAACTTCGCATCAATTTTCATGGCATCATTAGTACCATTGAGAATGAGATTGTACAAGGACCAATCTTCATCATCGAAAGAAAATGCATTTCAAGATATATGGATAAATAGAACACCTGGGTCAAAATATTTATGTCGCCCAATTCGGTTTGAGTATACAAAGGAAGACCGGAACACAACACGATCTTTGGTGAACGAAATAAAGGAAGAAATTGCTGCATTACCCATGATTGTTATAAACCAATTGGGAAGAAATATAAAAGTTTCGTTTCAACTACAACTCACTATGATCGATGGAAAGGTGGCAAACGCATTAACTGGCGTTATGTCCAATTGGAGATGCAATATTTGTGGCAAGAAGAATGGGCAATTCGAGGACAAGTCTGATGAAAATTTAGTAAACGAAAATGCGCTCAATTTCGGTATTTCGCCCCTGCACTGTAGAATTCGATTCATGGAGTATTGTTTGCATTTATCGTATGACCTTAAATATCGGACTAGCCCTGGAAACCGCGATGTCTCTGCTAGAAACAACCAAGATCTTCACAAAATGAGGCAGGAAGAGAAGAATCGAATCCAGTTGGAGTTTAAACAAAAGGGACTTATAATAGATAAACCTCTTTACGGATACGGAAGCACAAATGATGGCAACTCGGCAAGGCGGTTTTTTGAGGACCCCGTATCGACATCTAAAATAACCGGTCTTGATGAACACTTGCTAAGACGATTCAAAGTGATTTTGGCTGTAATCAATAGCAAAAAGATGATAAATTCAACCAAATTTGAAGCTTATAGTAATGACACAAAAAACATTTTATCTGATTTATATTCGTGGAAAGCTTTAACACCGACAGTACATAAAGTCTTACATCATGGCAAGGAAATTGTGGAATACAACATACTTCCGTTAGGAGAACTTACAGAAGAAGCTCAGGAATCCCGTAATAGAGATGTTAAACAGTTCCGGCTTTTCAATACCCGAAAGAGCACCAAATTTAACCAAAATTATGATTTACTTCAATATTTATTGTTATCGTCTGATCCGGTACTATACAGCATCAGAACTAAATGGCTACCAAAAATATGTGACGATATAGATAAGGACGATCCCGATGCCATTCAAATTAAAGAGCTTTTAAATTTTGATACCTTAGATTATTTGGTAGAGAATAAAATCAAATAATACAAAACTAAAATGCTTTTTTATTTTGGGAGTAGCTAATATACATATAAACGCACGCCGATGCGAAGTGTTTTCGCTCTAAAACACATATTTTTATTCCAATTTTTTTAAACTTTGGCAGGAGACCTTTTTTTATTCTAACACATTTGTATTGTAAACCCTGGGCAAATCTATCAATGTTTTAGTGTAGGCCCCATATAAGGTTCCATTTCACAAATAGACATTTTTATATAGAGTTTAATGAAGTGTAAATGAATTTTAGAGTAGATAGAATCCGAGTTGAGAAATGTTTTATACATTGTTGGAAAGGTATGAAAATTTCCTTTACGATAAGGTATGTTGCGTAAATATGGCTATAGTGTGTCATGTGCAATTAGGACAACAAAAACAAAATTTGGGAAATTCGACTTTTTTGAAAAATTGACTTTTTTATTGCCGGTTCCATAAAATGGAATAGAATAGAGATATTTCCATGATTCTTTTTGTGTTTTGTAGAAGAAGTGTTACCAAATAAAAGTTTATTTAACATCTTTGCAATAAAATGTGACGTAATACTTGTTTTTTAGCAATGAATATAGCACTACTTGAAAATTGACTTTTTTCAGTATTTTGATCGCTACGATCTCATTTATGGCTAGGATATGGCGAGACATACCTTAAAATGTTGGGAACATTTTAAGCTTTCATTTAAGTTCAAAAAAAGCGAAAAAATCCCCGTGGAACTTTTTTTCCAGTGAGAAACTTTTGAAGTTTAGTAAAAAAATTGGCCATTTTGGTCTTAAGATAACGGTGTTGTTTGATATCGAAATTAGCCAAATTAGCACTTAAAACTTTTCTTAATACCTCGACTTTGTGAAAATGGAAAGAAATGATAATGCTTTGACGGCCAAAGTTTGCGAAAACTTAAAGGAAATGGGAGTATCTTTTTTGAAAAATTTTGCAATTTTTTGACAAAAAAAATATTTTTCATATTGAAAACGATGCCATTTTTAAACCGCCAAAGATATTCACGTGATTCCTTTTGTATTTTATGCACACATATGCTGGCATAATTTGTGTGAAGTATGAAGTTTATAGCTTTAAAATTGACGGAGTTATTTAAAAAACACTGAAAAAAACCAAGGCCAAATTTTCATATTTTAAAATTAAACAATTCATAACTCCTTAACAGTACACGATGGCATGGTACTTTATGCATAAGTTTTTTAGATCTTGTCAAGCTCTTTCTCTAGAGTCCTAAATCATGTAAATCGGTTGAGTAGATCAAAAGTTATGGCCCCCAGAAGCTTGGAGAAGTCAAAAGTGGTCAACTTTGACACCCTGTAGCTCACCCTGTATTAAAGATATGGACCAACAACAGCACTTTTCTGAAAGCCTATGTCCTCCTCTACAAATGTCTAGAACATTTTGTATGGCTAAAATCAACAGATAAAAAGTTGTAGACTTATTTCCAATTTTTTTGCCATTTGGCCCACTGTGCGTCGTAAAAAAGCCAAAGATGGATCAAAGATAGAGGAGAGAGTGGGCCTGGGGGTTTACAATGAGAACCCAGGAACTGAGATCTGTAATAGACTGCCTGACCATAATACGATCCTGCTGGCGGAGATCCGGGCAAACACGGAATGCGTGAAGTGGTGTGGTGCTAACTCGAGGACGTCGAGTGTAAACATCTTTACCGACAGTTAACAGGCCATAAGGGCAATAACAATCAGGACGGTAAGGTCACCAACAGTCTTGCAGTGTAAGAAGGAAATTAACGCCTTCTCTGAGGATGGCAAAATCTGCATCGCACACGATTTGGCAGTGAAGGCCAGAGGACTGCCGTCAATAAACTTGGTCAACCCGAAGCCTTTCGGGTCGACTCAGTCCGAGTTAAGAGAGTAGGCGACGAATGCGCATGCAACATTGTGGAAGAGCAAAACGGTCGGTAAGACGGCGAAAATCCTATGGGGGGATCCAGATAGTGAAAAGACGAGGCTATTACTGAAAGGAAGCAAGAAGGAGGT
Source organism: Stomoxys calcitrans (assembly GCF_963082655.1). NCBI lineage: Eukaryota > Metazoa > Arthropoda > Insecta > Diptera > Muscidae > Stomoxys > Stomoxys calcitrans. The sequence goes on along the minus strand of NC_081553.1, from coordinate 66,533,292 downwards.
CAATATAGTGACTGGTATCATAACGGGACACATAGGACTACGAGCTCACTTGTGTAAAATCGGTGCGGCAAGTGATAGCATGTGTAGGGCATGCGGCGAAGATGATGAGACGTTCGAGCATTTCCTTTGTCATTGCCCGGGTTTCGCGTCCAACAAATACCGGTACTTAGGTGGACACACAATACCAGACATGAACCAAGTTAGGGGAGTGGTATTAAAAACAATTAAGGATTTTGCAAATAGCACGGAACTCCTAACTTAAAATTTTCAACAAGCCGATTAATGGCTAAGGTGTAAGTCCATTGTGGCATGGGGCGGATTAATATTTGCACCCTCTTTTCAACCTAACCTAACCTTGTACATTTTTGACCATGAAGGCGAAGTTTTTTCTAAGTAATATGTTCAGAGAAATTGTAGCCCGAGGAAAAAGCTTCAACTTTGCTTTTGAAAATAGGTCGCAAATAGTTTACGAAATATAAGCTCAAGAAATTTTGCATATTTTCGAAAAAACAAAGTCTGAGAAAAATCTGGAAGCTCCATTTTCACCGTAGATCTATAGTCAGTGGAATTTTGCTCAGCACAATGCCAAGAATCAGCAAAGTGAAGCGTCATTTAAGATGTTCATATCGATCATAAAATCATCGCAGTTTTCAATATCATTGCTTCTATAGTTAATGCCGTTGTAGACGACAAAATCAAGAAGATCCGGTCGGTTAATCAAACTTTTCCATATTACTCTAAATAAGTTTTTAGGCTATTAGTTTCTACGCTAATGCGTTTTAGTGTGACCTACATTAACTCAAACTCTTTGGGATGAGCAAGAAGTTATACACCACATTTGGCCAAGTTGCCAAATGGTGGTTTCTGTTTGGTTGCTTTTCTTGATGTAGGAAGGAATTTATGCATACATAATAAACTAATTTTATGCTCGATATGTAAATGCTTCATGCCCCAGAGGCACGCTTTGCTTTAAGTCTCAAGTTTTAACTTTCAGTGTAGGCCCTTTTAAACTATTTCCCATACATTTATTATGAAAACTGAATGAAATGAAATGAAAAATGGGATTCGAAAAAACATTTCAAGGTACTCTTTTGGGCGTGATATATTGTGTTGTGAAACAAATTACCCTTCTGTTTAATTTAAAGTACATGAAATTCTTCAAGGCTTTTCGATTCAATAATGTATGTCCACATTCATCGATTGGCGAAATGCATGGTTATCTAATTGCACCCTTGAGAGTATTTTTCTGGAGAGTAAAGTTACCCTTTCTTTTTACATCCTCCACTATAGGGTGGGGGTATAATAATTTCGTTATTCCGTTTGTTACACATTGAAATATTGATCTGAGACCCAACAAGGTATACGAAGGGTGATTTTTTTAGCTATTATTGGGTTGCCCAAAAAATAATTGCGGATTTTTTAAAAGAAAGTAAATGCATTTTTAATAATACTTAGAATGAACTTTAATCAAATATACTTTTTTTACATTTTTCTTCTAAAGCAAGCTAAAAGTAGCAGCTGATAACTGACAGAAGAAAGAATGCAATTGCAGAGTCACAAGCTGTGAAAAAAATTTGTCAACGCCGACTATATGAAAAATCCGCAATTACTTTTTGGGCAACCCAATATATTTTTGTCAGTACTGGTTTAACCAGCTCACGTCCGTTTCGTGTTTTGTTTCACTATCAAAATCTTCAGTTTGGTCTATTATTATTAAACCATGAATCGTCTTACAAACGAACAATACTTGCAAATTATTGAATTTTATTATCAAAATGCGTGTTCTGATAAAAAAAAAGTTCATCGTGCGCTTTTACCATTGAGCAACAAAGCCCATTTTTGGCTCAATGGGTACGTAAATAAGAGAAATTGTCGAGTTTTGAGTGAAGATCAGCCAGAAACATTGCAAGAGCTACAAATGTATCCAAAGAAAGTCACAGTTTGACGCGGTTTATGGTTTGGTGGCATCATTGGACCGTACTTCTTCGAAGATGATACGAAACGTAAATGGTGAACGCTACCGTGAGGTGATATCAAACTTTGTGTTGCCCAAAATGCAAGAGGTTGACTTGCATGACATGTGGTTTCAACAAGATGGTGGCCCATGCCACACAGCACGCATAACAATGGACTTATTGAGAGGCGAATTCGGTGAACATGTTATTTCACGTTCGGGAACGGTCAATTGGCTGTCTTGATCGTGCGACTTAACGCCTTTAGATTATTTTTTGTGGGGCCTTGTTAAAGCTCAAGTCTAGCCCGCTTCAATTGACGCATTGGAAAACAACATTGAAGCATTTATTTGCGAGATAGCAGCCGAAATGTTGGAAAGAGTATGCCAAAATTGGACTAAGCTGATGGACCATTTGAGGCGCAGCCACGGTCATCATTTGTATGAAATAGTCTCCATATATTAAATTAAATGGACCGTACTATCTATACAAATAAAGATTTTATGCATTTTTGTGAATATTATTTGCTTTTTTGAAAAACTTTCCTATAGCTGTTAAAAAATCACCCTTTTTTATCGTTTTTACATACTTAGTAGCCATGTTCGACCATCCGTCTGTCTGTAAAAAGCACGCTAACTTTTGAAGAAGTAAAGCTAAGCGCTTGAAATTTATAATAAATACTTCCAATTAGGGCAGGTCTGTTGGGATTGTAAATGGGCCAAGTCGGTTCAAGTTTTGGTATAACTGTTATATAAGCCGATATCGGATCTTGGTTTCTTGAGCCTCTAGAGTACGCACTTCTTATCCGATTTGGCTGAAATTTTGTATTAAGTGTTTTATTCTGACTTGCAAGAACATTGCACAACCCTATATAGCTCCCATATAAATCGACATCTGATCTTGATTTCTTGAGCCGCCAGAGGGCGCAATTCTTATGCGATTTGGCTGAAATTTTGCATGAAGTGTTCCTTTATAACTTTCAATATCTGTGCAAAGCATGGTCTAAATCGGTTCATAGCCTGAATATAGCTTCCGTATAAACCGATTTCGGATCATGACTTCCTGAGCCGATAGAGGGCACAATTATTATCCGCTTTGGCTAAAATTGTGCATGAAGTGTTCTGTTCTAACTGCAAACAACTGCGTCAAGTATGGTTCAAATCGGTTCATAATCTGATATAGCTCCCATATAACCAATTTCGGATCTGGACTTCTGGAGCCGCTAGAGGGCGCATTTATTATCCGATTTGGCTGAAATTTTGCATGAATTGTTTCGGTTTGACCATAAACAACTGCACTAAGTGTGGCTCAAATCGGTTCATAAACTGATATAGCTTCCGTATAAATCGATTTCGGATAATGACTTCTAGAGCCGATAGAGGGCGCAATTATTATCCGATTTGGCAGAAATTTAGCATGAAGTATTCTGTTCTTACTTTTAACAATTGCTCCATGTATGGTTCAAATCGATTTACAACCTGGTATAGCTCCCATATAAACCAATTTCGGATCTTGACTTCTTGCGCCGCTAGAGGGCGCAATTATTATCCGATTTGGCCGAAATTTTGCATAAAATGAATTCTTTTGCCTTTCAAGAACTCCGCCAAGTATAGTGCAAATCGGTTCGTAACCTGATATAGCTCCCACATCATCCGATCTCGGATCTTGACTCCTGAAGCCGGTAGAGGACGCAATTATTATCCGATTTGACTGAAATTCTGCATGAAGTGCTCTGTTCTAACTTCTAACAATTGCTCCAAGAATAGCTCCCATATAAACCAATTTCGGATCTTGATTTCTTGAGCCGCTAGAGGGCGCAATTATTATCCGATTTGGCTGATATTGTGCATGAAGTGTTCTATTAGAATTTCTAACAATTGCTCCAAGTATGGTCCACATCGATCCATCACCTGGAATAGCTCCCATATAAACCAATTTCGGATCTTGAATTCTTGAGCCGCTAGAGGGCGCAATTATTATCCGATTTGGATGAAATTTTGCTTAAGATGTTTTATTTAGACTTTCAAGAACTCCGCCAAGTATGGTGCAAATCGGTTGATAACCTGATATAGCTCCTATATAAACCGATTTTAGATCTTTATTTAACGAGCCGCTAGAGGTCGCAATTATTATCCAATTTGGCTGAAATTGTGCATGAAGTGTTATGTTCGAACTTCTAACAATTGCTCCAAGAATGGTTCGACTCACAAACTGGTACAGCCTCATATAAACCAATTTCGGATCTTGACTTCTTGAGCCGCTAGAGGGCGCAATTATTATCCGATTTAGATGAAATTCTGCATTAAATGTTTCTTTTGACTTTCAAGAACTCCGCCAAGTATGGTGCAAATCAGTTCATAACCGATTTCAGATCTTGATTTCTCGAGCCGCTAGAGGGCGCAATTATTATCCAATTTGGCTGAAATCGTGCATAAAGTGTTTTTTTCTCTTTTCTAACAACTGCGCCAAGTTTGGTTTAAATGGGTTGATAACCTGATAATGCTCCCATATAATCCGATCTCGAATCTTCACTTCATGAGCCTCTAGAGGGCGCAATTATGACTATATTGGGCTGTAATTTCGAAATTTGGTTTGCCCATCAACAACTGCGCCAAATATGGACTAAGTCGGTTCACAACCTTATATAGGTGTTATATAAACCAAACTTCCGATTATACTTCCTGAGCCTCTAAAAGGAGCAGTTCTTATTCCGATTTGGCTGAAATTTTGCACAACGACTTCTTGTATGACCTTAAACTTTAAATATAACCTGAATGGGTCCATAACCTGATATTGTTCCCATATGAACAGGTCTCCTAATTTAATTTCTTGAGCCACTATAGGGTGAAATTCTTATCCGATTTGGCTGAAATTTTTGCTCTCCAACAGTCAAACTAAGTACGGCCCCAATCAATTCATCACTTGGTATAACTGAAATAGCTTAGCAGTTCTTTTTCATTATTCCTTGCTTGTCTATAAAGAGATATCGGCCAAAGAACTTGACAAATTGTATTCATAGAGAAGGGTATAAAAGATTCGGCCCGGTCATGCTTAGCACGATACTTGTTTTGTTGTTTGCTTTCCAAACTCCAACACCATAATGGGGAAGTGTGCTATGATAACCTTCAACAATAGACAAAACAAAAGGAGAAAGGAGTCTCTTACTGCAATTGGGGGGCCTGATGTGCTGTGAGCTAGTTTGCTTTACGTGTCATTTTCTTGTAAAAGTTGGAGGTATCTTGTGGGCGTTATGTGATGTTCAGGGGATGTGATGACCGCATGCTTTAAGATTAATCACTTGATTGGGGAAAAGCCTACTCAAATGGCTAAGGAAGAATAAAGGTATACAAAATCCGCATAGGAGAAATAAATTATGTGTATCGAAACTCTTTGTGAGAAAGAAATGAAGTCTTTTTTATATTTGACAGGGCATACCTTGGCAATGGGTGAAATTTTTAAGACTTGGATTTTATCATATGTGAAAATAAAAGCATGGATGAAGTCATGCATAATCAAAAAAAAAATTAGGAAAGCAATTTGAAGAGGTTTGATATTTAAAATTGCATTTCCTACTTGAGTAACGTTTCGGTATTACAATTTTATAACTATATAACTAAAATCAAAAAAAAACTGTGGTTGTAGTTAAAATCAGGAGATTTCAATGAACGGTCGGGTACTTAAAATTGCAAATTGCAAATTTTACCCACGAACATTCCATTATGTGTAATGTCCCTCAATGAGATCTCTCCAATTTTAGTTTAAGCTAAATGGTTTTGAATGAATATGTGTTTAAGGAAAAATGATAGCTTTTAGCCATATATAAACTTTTATTTGATACTATTTTCCAAGGTCTGTTCCCATTTCCGAATTTCATGAGAAAAACAAAACAACTTATTTCATAAAAGCAATTCCATGCTTATATTTGCTCACATTCAAAAATTAGAGTAGTAGGCCAATTTACTTTTCCTGTTTATCGGATGTCTCATGTTTTCAACGAGTACAAATTCAAGGTCACCTATGAGACTTCTCCAACTAAATAAATATCAATTATTGTGTAGCAAATCATATAAAAAGAGTCGAAAAAGTTTCAACAATCATAAATCAATTTCGTTTTTCATCTTTGTCAGTGAAAGAAAATAAAAAAAGCATTTCCCAACTTTTAACCATGAAGTTCTCACTTGGCTTACTCATTTTGGCCATCTGCGGAATCAGCACTGTAATGGGTCAGACAACTGAAGCCCCAGGAAATAGAAGACAATTCAGAGTCAGCAATATGCAGTACACCGTTGTCAGAAGGATCACTAGGAATGGTTAGACATAAAGGACTCAATAAAATAAGAATACGAAAACTAACAAAAAGTGTGTGGTTTTTTATTTAAATTAAAAGTTGTTGGCCACGTTTGAAACGTTGAATAAATTCTTTATAAGCCAGCCACTAAAAGCATTTTCTTCGGAGTTTAGTTAAAAACAAGTAAAAAAGACGAAATTGTAATAAAATGTTGGGGTCATATAACAGGGGGGGGGGGGGGGGGGGGGGGGGACGCCCCAACCCACAACCAACAATATGGTTATCAAATCAAAGGCATTTATGAGTAGGAACGAACTTGGTATAAAAATATCACCCTAACTGTTCCGCGTGATCACAACGTACAGTACAAATCTGCCATAAAAATTCACTCCCCACCCACAAAACCCCTCACCAGGGAATATTTATCAATTGGAATAATACGGATATCAAATGAAGGATATTTAAAAGAAGAGTAAGAATCTGATATAAAAATGTATTCCTTGGTGAGGCGTCCCACCCCCCAAAACCCGTTAACAGGACATTTTTACCAATTGGTACAATATGGGTATCAAATGAAAGGTATTTGGAAGTTGAGTACACATCTGTTATATGAATTTTGTCCATATGTATACATGGCCTGCCCAACCTTGCAATGCAAATTTGCCCATAAACAATTCATTAAGGAACAGGCGTGCCGCAGGGCGACACCTTTTTGAGGAGTAGTTGGCATAGTACCTCACAAATGTCGCCAGTATTAGGAAGCGATAACCGACACTGAAAATTTTATGATGGTCTCGCCAGGATTTGTACCAAGGCGTTCAGTGTCATAGGGGGACATGCCTACTTCTGCGCTACGGTGGCCTGACCAACATTAAAAACCCCCAAAATGGGTATCAAATGAAAGGTCTTTGGGGGTTGACTACGAATCTGGTATACACACTCGGCAGAGTCTGAGACTGGCCCACCCACTTAATAACCTTCAATAGCATCTGAAGTTCGATCGGGATAATATGGGATTTAAAGAAAAGGTCTATGATAATAGCGTTCGAATCTAATGTTGATATAAGTATCGAAGTATCTGGGTTACGTCCTGCCGTTCTAAAGGACATGAGAAGACTCACATAAATGGTCTTTTTGGTCTTAGCGTCTCCTCCCATTCTAAACAACACCAAACTGTCATGTAGGACAACTGTATACAAATGAAAGGCGTGTCAGATGGTAATCCCCTCCCCCCATACTACCCGAAAGAACAAAAAGGAATTAAAAATAATATATAAAGGCCAATATGGCATATGGTCTGCATTTAGTTTCTTGACATATGGTCTGAATAAGGTCCTCCTCGGACAATTTGCAGATATAGCAGTCATAAAGACCGATCATTCTACAAAGAGTCGAATGTATTCTATATCGGAGTACATTAAGATATAGCTGTCATATAGACCAGTCTGCCGATTTAGGGTTCTGAGTCCATTTTAACGCTGGTCTACAATAGGCGCTCTTCTGCTTTCGTTCCTTAAATCCCCTGAAAGGGCTTACGGAACGTTCTGTGCTTCGTAACCATTAAGTTGGTAATGTAGGTTCTGTTGATACGACATACTGATTTATGCCCGACCTGGCTCTGAAATAAAAACCGATCCGAGAATTCAGGGTCTTAAGGTCTTAAAGGCTCATATATTATCCGATTTCGTTGAAATTTGAAACAGTGTCTCTTGGCATACAATCTGAATAAGTTCATCAGACCATATGCAGATATAGCTGTCATATAGACCGATCTGCTGTATTAAGGTTTTAAGCCCATATCGTCTGCATATATTGCCCGAATTCGCCGAAATGTAAAAAAGTCCGAGGTACTAGGGCCTCTGATATTCGATCCGTGTATGGTCCATATCGGACCACATACAAGTTAGCTGCCATATAGACCGATCTTTTTACTAAGGGTCGAATATAGTCTACATCGGACTAAGGGTCGAATATAGTTTATATCGGAGCACATAAAGAAATAGCTGCCATGTACTCCAGTCTATCGATATAAGGTCGTATGTACATTAAATCCACGTTTATTGTCAAATTACGCTGAGCTGCAATAGGCCCTCTTCTGCATCCCTTCCGCTAATCCCGACAGGGCACATTTAGTGATTCGTAACCATTAGGTTGGCAATGTAGGTTCTGTTGATACGATAATCAGATTAATGCCCCGCCCGGCTCTGAACGCAAGTACTTATAAGGTCTTGCATCAACCATTGCGAAGACCGACCTTACTGCATGCAAAGGCACCCTCGGGATCAACATAAAGTGCAACTACAGTTTCGGACACAGATAACGGACAATCAAACTAGAGACACCACCAACATAACAGCAGGAGAGATGGAATCGATCTTTGGAGGGAGATTGAAACTACTCCTATCACGAGCCTCCGGGCCCAGTGTCGAGAAAGAAAAGGAAGTGGATGAAAAAACGCAGAAGCCTGCGAGAGCAAGATCAGTTCTTCTAGACAAAAGAGTTCAACTTGAAGATGCAACTATTTTTAGAAGAAAAAGCGCTCGCAAAATGCACGAAAGTTCTTCGCCAAATGAGACTGGCAGGCAGAAAAATATAATGCAGTTATGACCAAAATTATATGTCAGAGATAGAAAAACTCTTGGACATCATAGAAAGCTATCGCAAAACCTTTAAAACCACGGAGAAGCAGAAACAACTAAGTAGGCCAAGAATAGCAGAGACTCCAACGACAACGAATGACATGCCGACGTCCTCGATGGTGCAGAACAAGAGGATCGCACCGAGTTCAGTAGATGATAAGTTGTATAAATGAGACCACATTAAAAACGGTTGAAAAAAGAAGTCAGACAAAGAGGCAAAAACGGCGAAGAAGACACCTCGCCTCACCACGGCAAACTAGGCTGCGACAAGGGGCCGTGTAGGAGTCGAAAGAAGGGCACAGCTATGCAGACGTGCTAAAGAAACTTAAGCAAAATGCGAAACCAGAACGCCATCCGCTCCCTCCAGAAAACGGGTGTAATTCTCTTCCTGATGGCCAGAATGGGAAATGAGGAGGCTACAATCGTGCAGGACCTATATCGGATGAGGACAATAGAGATCCGCGACTTGGATTCCTTCTCCCCCGCCGAAGAGTTCACAGATGCTGTGATCAAGGCAACTGGGACCACAGCGGAAGAAGTGACTGTGGGGCTAACAGCATTAAATTCCAGAGAGCATAGAAATCGGGCTTTTATGAGCTTCAGACCCTTTATCGGCAGATTGGTTCATATGGCAGTTATATCTAAATATAGTTCGATCTGAACCATATTTAGGTCGGATGTCGAAAGGCTCAAGCCAATTCACTGTTTAAAATTTCAGCTAGATCTGAATATAGTCCAATCCAAACGACATTTGGATCAGATGTCGGGAGGCCTTAAACTACTCACTGTTCCAAATTTTAACGAAATCGGTTAAAAAACAAGTAAGAGCGTGCTAAGTTCGGCCGGGCCGAATCTTATATACCCTCCACCATGGATAGCATTTTTCGAGTTCTACGCGCGGTATCTCTTTTTAGGTGAACAAAGAACGCTTTTTTGTGGCAAACGATTTCGAAGATGAGCTTTTTTGTGGCAAACGAATTCGTTCTCTGAAAATACGCACTATGCTTGCTTGGCCTATACTTGGTTGTGGGACCAAGTAGCATTATCGAGCACTAATTGAGGCTTTATGGGCCTAAGACCCTAAATCGGCAGAGCGCTCTACATGGAAACTATATCTAAATGTGTTCTAGAGTGGTCAGTTCGGTTTTTGTAAATCGGTTCTTTGGTTTTTGTGTTCGATTTCCTCATCGTTTTCTGCAAAATTGCTATTTTTGGTGTTTTTGATAAATCGGTTTCTTAAACCTTCAGAGGAAAAATCTTAGAAGAATTTATTGGAATTCCGTCTTTGGGGAAAATTTTATCAATATTTTGTTTATAAAGACTTTTAGCATCAGTCCTGTCCTCAAGACTAGAACCAGGAGTCTTTATCAAAGGCACCTGCAGACAAATTCGACTAGTGGAGCCTATCACCTAATACCACCGGCGCAGCTATGGAGCCAATTCTACTCCCGGGCTCTTTATAT